>NW_015429612.1:0-1179 GCF_001527695.2 Protobothrops mucrosquamatus | reverse complement strand
TAACTGATCGAATTACAATTAGCAATGTATTAATTTGAATGTGATATAATAATCAATGGAATTAGAGAGGGAATTTTTGATGATGCAACCTGAGATATGTACGAAAGATATTGTTATTGGACTACTGACTACCCAATCACCACGCTGCTTCCTTAATATTTGGATTTTTGTAAAACTGGAAAATTAAGAAAACTTGTTTAAAAAAAAAAAAACACAGAAGCCCAACTGGGCTAGGCAGGACCCTCCACCGTGCCAAGACCCCAACTCTGAAAGCCGACCCGGGGCAAAACGGTCGCCGATGGTGCAAAATTGCTCGCTGGTGAACTTTGGCCAGTTTCTGGAAAGGAGATGGAGCCCAACCGGTTCCTGCAAGGAAACCAGTTTGAGGTTTGACTGGTCTTGTGGCTAAGCTCCACATTCTTCCCTTGCCTCTCGGTGCCAACCTCTGATCCCGGTCCAGCCCTGGGGAGCAGCCATGCCATGCCATGCCAGGGCAGAGCTTGCCCTAGACCAGGGGTAGGCAACCTCGGCTCTTTTATGACTCATGGACTTCAACTCCCAGAATTCCTGAGTCAGCATAGCTGACTCAGGAATTCTGGGAGTTGAAGTCCATGAGTCATAAAAGAGCCGAGGTTGCCTACCCCTGCCCTAGACACACCTGGTGCCCCATCGGTTGGGAATTCAGAAGCCTCCCGAGCTGGTGAGAGATGGCGACCTGACTCAAGGCCGAATTGCTTGTTCAGACCTGACTACCGTCCCGCCAGATTCAAGGGCTTCCCCTCTGAGGCTGCCCAACAGAGCTGCCGGCTGGCACTGTGGGAAAAGGGCATCGGGGAAGAGGCTCCGTGGGGCTATGGCAGGGGTTCCCAACCGGGGGTGCCAGACAGTATTCCAGGGGTGGGTGTGTGTGCAAAAACTGGGGTTTTCAAAATTGCAGTGTATATGCATAATTCGTTACTTAGAACTTTTGTAAGGGGCGTGAAAATATATCAGAAGCGTTTTAGGGGTGCGTGGTATAGAAAAGGTTGGGAGCCGCTGGTCTATGCCACGGATAGGCAACCTCAGCTCTTTTATGACTCGTGGACTTCAACTCCCAGAATTCCTGAGCCAGCATGGGGGAACTACGGTCCCCTCCTGACTCGTGGACTTCAACTCCCAGAATTCCTGAGCCAGCATGGG
>NW_015429611.1:0-1179 GCF_001527695.2 Protobothrops mucrosquamatus | reverse complement strand
GGGAAATCCAGCAGCCCCTTCCCCGCCCCGAGGGTCCAGCCGAGGCCACGACTTTCATTAACAGAATAACAGACTTGGAAAGGGACCTTGGAGGTCTTCTAGTCCAACCCCCTGCTCAAGCAGGAAGGGGGCTCGGAGGGGGTCATCAGTTGGGAGGGGGGGTGAAGAGGAGCCTCTTTCCCCCCCCCTCCCGGCTGCTCCCCCCCCCCGTCCGTGGACGCCCCGCCACCCGAAAGCCACCCGAGCTGAAGCCGAAACGGGCCGGGGGTCGGGAGAGCAACCCGGGGGGGGGCAGAGCAGATCCTGCGACCGGGTCCAGGTTAGGAGTCGGGGATCCCCCCGCGGGCGCTCGGCCCCCTCGATCCGGTGCCGAAGGGGGCCACCCACCTGGAGGCGGACCGCAGAGAGACCCAGGCGCAAGGCGGACCGCAGAGACGCCCGCGGGAGCAGCACAGCACTGAGCCGGGCAGCGGGACAGGCGCCTCCTCTGCCCCCCCCCTCCGCCCCCATTGTGTACAGCGTCGCCCGGCAACTGGCCCCACGCGCCGCCTCCTCCCACGCCCCCCCCCCGAGCGGGTCCCTCCTCCTCCTCCTCCTCCTCCTCCCCCGCCCCTCCCCCTCCCCCGCCCCCCGCAGGCGACCCGGACAGCCCGGCTCGGAGGAATCCGCGAAAAGACACTCTGCACACGCCCAGAGGACGCCTCTCCTTTACGCCGGGGCCAGCGGACGGAGAGGGCCGGGAACCGGCGGCGGGGAAGATCTTCAGGGCCCAACCGGCGCCCGGGGGGCTCCCCCCTCCCGCATGGCTGGGGCGTCGCGATGGCGGGGAGACCCCTCGGAAGAGACCCGCCTGGCCGGACGAAGGATGGAGCCTCCCGCAAAAGGCCGGACCGGACCGGGGGGGGGGCGCCCAGCGTGGCCAGAAAAGTCAGGAGGGCATCTATGAGAAGAGACCCCCCACCCCCTCCCCGAAAAGCCGAGCTGGGCTTAAGGGCGTCTCTCCCGATCCGGTTGGTTGCGATCCTAGCTGGACGATCTCAAGTATGCTAAGCAGGATTTCCCCTGGTTAGGACTTGGAGGGGAGACCCCGAGTTGCAGGGCCCCTGGAGGCACCGGAAGTCGAGCTGACTGCAAAGGGGACTTGATTGACTGAGTGACATGGATTGATTGATTGATTGA
>NW_015429610.1:0-1179 GCF_001527695.2 Protobothrops mucrosquamatus | reverse complement strand
GGGGGGGGGGGGGGGGGGGGGGAGAAGAGAGAAGGGCAGGAAGAGAGAAAGAGGATGATGGATAGGTAGATGGACAGACAGATATGAGAGAAAAGATAGATGAGAGAGAGACAGATGATAGAGCAGTGATGGCGAACCTTTGAGAGACCGAGTGCCCAAACTGCAACCCAAAACCCACTTGTTTATCGCCGGGTGCCAGGTGGGCATGGCCCACTGGGTGGGCGTGGCTGTGGTGGGCGTGGCAGACTGGGTGGGTGTAGCCAAGATGGGCGTGATCACCTCGATGTTGCTCGTGGGAAGGGACGCCTTTGGGGGCCGGGCAGGCTTGGGGGAGATCCAGAGGGTCTCTGCCAGGTGGGGCGGTGGGCAGGAGGCTCGTCCTGCGGGGTGAGGCGAAGCAAGGCGAGGCAGGGCAGGGGTGCCATTGTCACAGGGCAAGGCGAGGCAGGGGCCGGGGCGGCTGCTGCCTGACACCATCGGCCCCTGCACACAGAGGCCAGCGAGCGCATGGGTGCTGGGATGCATCCGGCCATGTGGGACCTCGGCGAGTTAGCGGGCGGCTGGTTGAAGAGGGACGGTTGCCATCTCCGGGGCATGGCGCATGTGCCCATAGAGAGGGCTCTGAGTGCTGCCTCTGGCACGCGTGCCATAGGTTCGCCACCACTGCGATAGGTGGATAACTAGACAGGTAAGTATGCAGGAATGTAAGAGAGACAGAGATAGATAGATAGATAGATAGATAGATAGATAGATAGATAGATAGATAGATAGATAGATAGATAGATAGATAGATAGATAGATAGATAGATAAAGACAGACAGACAGACAGACAGACAGACAGACATGATAGGTGGCTAGCTAGACAGGTAAGTATGCATGAATATTGGAGAGAGAGAGAGAGAGAGAGAGAGAGAAAGAGAGGAGAGAAGCAGAGAGAAGGAGAGAAGGAGAGAGAGAAGGAGAGAGAGAGAGAGAGAGAGAGAGAGAGAGAGAGAGAGAGAGAGAGAGAGAGAGAGAGAGAGAGAGAGAGAGAGAGATGATAGCAGGACTGCCAAAAGGGATTTGCACCCAGGATAATGCTGGGCCCCTCCCTGCCGACCCCCAGAGGGACAGAGGGTCCCCACGAGCTGCAGACACAGATGTGGGAAGCAGATGTGGCTTACCTGTGAGTGAGGAGAC
>NW_015429609.1:0-1179 GCF_001527695.2 Protobothrops mucrosquamatus | reverse complement strand
CGGGCCTGACCTAGGGTGAATTTTAAATAGGGAAAATTTTTAATGATTTTAAATAGTCACAGCCACTAATATTTGGATTTTAATTGGTTTTTAGAAGGGGTAATTTTGTATATTGTTTTAACATGCTGTGAGCCGCCCTGAGTCCCATGGGGAGAAGGGCGGCATATAAATTTTGTAAAATAAAATAAATAAATAAATAAATTTTGTTAGATAGCGCCCAGTGTTCAAGTCTGTCCAGATCCTCCTGTATCTTAAGCCTGTCTTCTGGAGTGTTGGCTATTCTTGCCAGCTTGGTGTCGTCTGCAAATTTGATGAGTTTCCCATCTATCCCTCGTTCAAATCATTGATGAAGATGTTGAAGAGCACTGGGCCCAGAACAGAGCCCTGGAGCACCCCACTACACACTTTCCTCCATGTAGATGCAGTTAGCTGTAGGTTAGTAAGCTGACTAGCAAACTAAGGTATGTAGGAAGCACATCACAGTAGTAATGTGGGACTTTAACTACCCTGACATCAACTGGGAGACAAACTCTGCACCAAGTGGAAGATCAAACAGATTCCTGATAAACCTAGCAGACAACTTTGTCTCCCAAAAAGTAGAGAAGGGAACTAGGGGATTAGCCATTTTGGATCTAATTCTCACTAACAGAGATGAAATGATAGAAGGTTTTGATGGATTATATATTGTTGTAAACCACCAGAAGTCTGCATGAAGTTAGGAAATATCAAAAATCAAGTTTTTTCTCTTTCCTTTCCAAAATCTTTGATATGTCTTTTGCAGTGCTTTTTTTCTAAAAAAAAAAAAAAAAAAAGGTGCCGGAACTCACACGTCAGACAACCCGTCTTGCCTACCCTACAAGGTTCCATCCAAAAAAGGTGCCGGAACTCCGTTCTGGGCGTTCTATGAGAAAAAAAAGCCCTGGTCTTTTGACTGTTGAAAAGCCCTCCAGGGGGACTTCCGGTGGCAGGCGACCTCGTCAGACGCAGCTGTTTGCTGCCTCCCGCCTGTTTCAGCGTAAAAGCCGTTTTGACAGCTAGCATCAGCTGTCAAACGGCTTGATACCCTTCCCCTGGGCATAAGGGGATAGGTGAGCTACCCGGGGTAGGAGTTGAGTTCCCGAGTCGTCCCATGTGGACGATGTAGGTGAGAACTCCTCCGGAGCCCCGAGGTTTCTCCGC
>NW_015429608.1:0-1179 GCF_001527695.2 Protobothrops mucrosquamatus | reverse complement strand
AAATTTAAAAAAAAAAAAAAAAAAAAAAAAAGCGGAACCCCTTCCCAAAAAGCTAAACGTCCCCTTCTCACTTAGTTCCCACCCGCTTTGACGTTGAGCATGCGCACGAACTCTCCTCCACCTGAAGGGGGCGATGCCGACGCAGCTCAGAACAAAGCAGATTTTTCCGACTCGGACCTCGCCGGCTCCAGAACCGGGCAAACCCGCGCGAGCATGCGTACAGAACCCGCCGTGGTTGAACCGCCAATGCTCATGCGTCCACCCGGCTGACGTTAGAGGCGCCTGCGCAGTTCAAAAAGCATCGGGAGGGTTCTCTGTTGCCGGGCCGGGTCGCTTTGTTTGGAAACAAACTCCTGCCTGAGGGTACGAGCTGCCATGTTCCTAACCGCTCGCGGCCTTCAGCCCGCTTCTAGTTCTTCGTGAAGCTGCGGTTCGGTAGCTTCAAGGCCCCCAAATTTCGAGAATCGAAAGCTACCTGCCGCCTTGACCGTGGTGGGCCAACGCCATCCTCTGCGAAGAAGCTGCTGGGACTTTAGGGTGTCCCTGGCGCCCCGCAACAGGATGGCTGCTGTCAGGTCTCGCCGTCCTTCAGGCTGGCGTTTGAAGACGGCTGCCCTGCGAGCAGTTTTGCTGCGCCGCCGGCGGGAGACGAGTCTGAGCTTTTCCCTGCTCCTCCGCTGTCCAATTGTTCAATGTACCAGTGAAGGAGAATATTTGTAGTTCAGGGTTGAAATGAGGGTGCTTGGTGCTCTCTGAGCTTGTTTGTTTTCTTGCAGACGTTTCATTATCCTAACTCAGTGATGGCGAGCCTTTTAGAGACCGAGTGCCCAAGCTGTAACCCCAAACCCACTTATGCCTCATTGGGTGCTGGGTGGGTGTGGCCCATTGGCTGGGCGTGGCCCATTGGGTGGGCGTGGTTGCGGTGGTAACGGCAGACTGGGTGGGACTAAAACTTTCAGTCAATTCCAACTTTGCAAGATTTTTTTTTTTCCCGTAAGAAGTTGAAATTGACTGATTGAACCTTTTTTTTTTGCACACAACAGCGGAGACCTAAAGCGAAAAGGTTTTATAAAACGCAGCTGAAGGTCTAGGACTGGGGTGATGGCGCATGTGTCCATAGAGAGAGCTCTGAGTGCCACCTTTGGCACCTGTGCCGTAGGTTCGCCACCACTGCCCTAA
>NW_015429607.1:0-1179 GCF_001527695.2 Protobothrops mucrosquamatus | reverse complement strand
AGGAAAGGAGAGGAAAGGAAAGGAAAGGAGAGGAGAGGAAAGGAAAGGAAAGGAAAGGAAAGAAAAGGAAAGAAAAAAAAGTAGAAGGAAAGGAAAGGAAAGGGGGGAAAAGTAGGAGGAGAGGAAAGGAGAGGAAAGGAAAGGAAAGGAAAGGAAAGGAAAGGAAAGGAAAGGAAAGGAAAAAAAGTAGGAGAGGAGAGGAGATTCTTGCTCTCCTGCCAAGCCCGCTCGGGAGATGTCTTCCAGATTCACTTCAATCTTGAAGCGGGTCTATTTGACCCTGGCGTTCCTCAACCTGTTGGCCACCTTCCAGCCTGCCGTTGCTAGCTTCTTCCCGCAGCGAGCCGAGGAGCCCTCCGCCGCAGCCCGCGTCCGTCTCCGGCACCCCAGAGCCGCGCCCAGGTACCCGGTATACATGCTGCACCTCTACCGTTCCCTGCTTGCCGGCAGCCACCTGGCTCAGTCCACCGCCGAAGCCTCGGCTTTGAAAGAATCCGACTCCATCCTCAGCCTGGTGGCTCGAAGTAAGTTCCGCGCTTCTCTTGATCTAAATAATAATAATAATAATAATAATAATAATAATAATAATAATAATAATAATAATAATAATAATAATAATAATAATAATAATAACAACAACAACAACAACAACAACAAGAAGAAGTTTATTATTGTTGTTGTTGTTATTGTTATTATTATTATTATCATTATCATCATTATTATTATTAATCATCGCACAGTCAGCCAGATGTTCAGACTGGATTTGGCATTTTTGTCTACCTATCGAGTCCTTTCCCAGGACCTGGGATAGGCAGATGTGGATGTTTGATGGTATTACAGATATCGTGGCAGGATGGAAGCAGTTCCTAGTAAGGCCGCCTTTTGCAATTGACTAATGTTTTATTATTATTATTATTATTATTATTATTATTATTACTATTATTACTATTATTACTATTATTATTGGGATAACAGGACTAGGCTGCGCTTGTATTTAGAAAAGGGTGATAGCGGTGACTGTGAGGTTCCAGACCCCCGTCCCCTATTCCTCGTTGTGGATTGCAGCCCCCACCCCAACTTCTCTTCCCCCCCCCCCACCCCGCAGCCGTCTGCAAAGGAGAACCAATCCACATCCTTCAACTCTTTTGACATCCTGCAGATACTCATGGGTGGGAATGG
>NW_015429606.1:0-1179 GCF_001527695.2 Protobothrops mucrosquamatus | reverse complement strand
GGGGGGGGGCTGGGCAGGAGTGGGACAGATCTGAGGGTCTCTGGCAGAAGGGGGTGGGACCAGGGCAAGTGCCAAGGCATGGTCCACTGGAGGAGCCTCACTGTTCCTCTCAGGCCATGCGGGGGGGGGCTTATGGAGCTAAGACTGAATGCGTTTCAGCATAGATGGCCACCACAAAATTGTACATTGGCTCCCAGCCAACCTGGGCCAGGGCCAAGGCAGAGGGGGCCGTTCCCTCACTGTTTCCAGGATGGCTTCGCGGGCCACATGAAACCTCTTCGCGGGCTGCATCCGGCCCCCAGGCCTTGTGTTTGACATGTCTGCACTACACCAAATATGGCAGGGATGTCTGCAAGAAGATCAAGATGGGATCCATTGATGCCTTAGGTATGTCATGATGCTCAAGTTCTTTTCCCTAAGGAATGCTGGCTGGGGGATTCTGGGAGTTGAAGGCCACACATCATCAGGTTTCTGAGGTTGAGAAACTGTGCCTTAAAGCAAGGGTCCCCAACCCCTTTTGGAACTGGGCCGCGCAAGTGGCAGGCAAGTATGCACACGTGGAGCTGTACGCGCTTCCACATTTGCCTCCACGCACACAGAACCATCTTCTGCCCCTCTCGGGCCGCCAAGCCGGAAAGTTTTGGGACCGCTGCCTTAGAGGAAGGAAATGCTGACCATGTCACTCCTTTGCCTACAGCCCTTCATCCCAACAACCTCTTGCTTACTATCCAAGCAATTGCCACAAAGAGGAGGGAGTCAAGCTATTCTCCAAGGCGCCTGAAGGCAGGACAAGAAGCAACAGATGGAAACTCATCAAGGAGAGAAGCAACCTAGAACTAAGGAGAAACTTCCTGACAGTGAGAATAAATAACCAGTAGAAGGACTCCAGAAGTTGTGGGTGCTCCATCACTGGAGGCTTTTGAGAAGAGATTGGACAGCCATTTGTCTGAAGTGGTATAGGATTTCCTGCCTGAGCAGGGGGTTTTAGATTTAGATTTTAGATTTTATTAAATTTATACCCCGCCCTTCTCCCGGAGGACTCAGGGCGGCTTACAGCCAGTTTAAAACAGTAATACAATACAAAATTTAAAAAGATTAAAAATAAATATTTAAATTTGGCCGCTTCTACTAAAAATTTAATTTAAAACCCCTTTAAAATACCCCTAGGCCAGTCCTGCC
>NW_015429605.1:0-1179 GCF_001527695.2 Protobothrops mucrosquamatus | reverse complement strand
TAAAATTATTATATCTGACCGAGATACAAGATTCACATCTGTGTTTTGGCAAACCTTATTTCAGCATTTCAGGACAAGATTACAGATGATCACTCTTCACCATCCACAGACTGATGAACAAACTGAAATTATGAACCAGATAACTCAGACTATGCTACGATTTATATTGAATTCCGATATTTAAAAATGAGATGAGTACATCTCTGATGTAGAATTTGCATACAATAGTACAGTAAATCAATCAACAGGTTATTCTCCTTTCTACTTAAACTACGGACGCGATCCAGTATCTCCGATTTCAATTAGGTTTAATAACTTCATGCGTAATAAAGATGTTCGTGCATTTATTACAAATATGCAATATATATACGCGAATGCGCGAGATAAAATGAAGAAAGCACAAGATTCGCAGAAACATTATGCAGATAAAAAACGACAAGACGTCTAATATCACTTAGTTGAATATGCTTTAGTTTCAGTTAAATGCTTTCAAACTCAATACAAATCTCGTAAGTTCGACTATCAATATATCGGACCATTTATAGTTTGTAAAGTCATAAATGATAATGCATATATGTTGTTTGTCACTCAAAGCCTTGGCAAAAATAAATATTGCAATATTAGTTCCTTAAAATAATTTATTGGAACACCACTTGAATGTGATATTATGAATGAAAAAATTGATATAAATGAATATATAATTCAACACGATGAGGTTTGCAAATACCATAGAAATTCACAAACTCAAACAAAAAATAAAAAAAAAGTTGCTGACGATAGTATTTGAGCAGAAAAATTTGCGAAAAGAAAGCGCGATAATAATCAGCAACACGCATATTCTAATAAAGATTGCCAACGAAGTAAGAAACCCACAGCACAAGCGTATGGTTTATTAAAATCTCTACCTATTCCTAACCATCCTTGAGAAATAATTGCAATGGATTTTGTAACTAACTTACCAACTTCGCTTAATGATAAGAACACTTTGTATGTTGTGATCGATAAATTCAATAAAATGATGCATTTGATTCGTATGAAATAAACCGATAATGCAGCTGATGTGGCAATGTTATTCAAAAAACATATCTATAAACTGCATGGTCTCCCTAAAATTATTATATCTGACCGAGATACAAGATTCACATCTGTGTTTTGGCAAACCTTATTTCAGCATTTCAG
>NW_015429604.1:0-1179 GCF_001527695.2 Protobothrops mucrosquamatus | reverse complement strand
GAACGCGGCGGAACCGCGTTCCGGCACCTTTTTCCGGGCCGGCCGCACCGGAAATAGCCCCTCCCACACCGGAAATAGCCCCTCCCAAATTTTACTTGCATTCCTGTTCTCTAAAGGGGCGGTCCTAGGGTTTGATGAGGGCGTGGCCAGGTTTGAGTTCCGCCACCTTTTCTCCGAGAAAAAAAGCCCTGGAATTAAGTAACATACTGTTTGGAGATAGTGAGGCTCTGTATAAAAAAGAATTGAAATCCAGACCTAATTTTGTGTTCTAATCTCATCACCCACTGAGTATAGTTCATTATATACTGTATGTAGAATGGTTTGTCTAACACAACATTTAATACGGTTTTGGTATGAAAATATATCCTAGCCATGGTGGCTGTTTTTATTTCTTCTACACACACTTACACACAGAGAGAGATTCATATAATACACTCATATACAATCAGGCATTCACATGCACACTGTTGCCAGAATATCTCTAGGACTGCTGCTTTTCCTGTTCTCCTTCCTTGCATTGTCTCAGTATACGTGGCAGTAGTGGTCAGTTCAAACAAAACATTTCACTCCATTTCCCTGATTTAGAAAATATTTTCTTTTCCTTCCTCATTTTTAAGTTTTAATGCCCATTTGCTTCTTTTCATTGTCATTATTTTAATTAATTTATTTATTTTTAGATTGGAAGGAATTTGATGCTTTTGTCTCCTATGCAAAACCAGAGTTCATTGAAACCAACCAAGAACCATGCACTGAGGAGCAGTTAGCTCTAGAATTCCTTCCACTCGTTTTAGAACATGATTATGGATATAAGCTGTGCCTCACAGAAAGAGACATCCTTCCAGGTGGAGGTAATATTTTCTCTGATTTCATGCAATAGCTAAAAAAAAATAGCTGCAGCAATACTTTCCATCATAGAAAAGTGACAGCCTAATGTTAGGGGGATGTTAAACATAGCATCATTTGCAAGTACAGGTAGTCCTCAACTTATAACAGTTCATTTAGTGACTATTTGAAGTTACAGCAGCACTGAAAAAAGTGACTTAGGATTGTTTTCAGACTTACATTGCAGCATCCCCATGGTCATATGATCAAAATTCAGCCACTTGGCATCTGACTCATATTTATGACAGTTGCAGTGTCCCGGGGTCATGTGATCACCTTTTGTGACCTTCTGACAAG
>NW_015429603.1:0-1179 GCF_001527695.2 Protobothrops mucrosquamatus | reverse complement strand
CTTTTAGGGGTGTGTGTGAAAAAATTCCAATTTAAATTGGCATTCCCAAGATAGTGTGGGTGTTCAATGTTGCTCCCATTCCAATACATTTTGTTATAGTATCTCCATTACCTTTTGATGTGAATAAGAAGCACTGAAACCCACTTGTGACATTTCCATCTGGAATAAATCACCTTGATCAGTGCCTAGTGAGAAGAAATATATATATAATTCATATACTTAACACCACTATTCCAAACAACAAACAAGGATATTACACAGAAATAAGCCACAGTTTTCAAGAAACAATAAAGAATGGCATGCTGGCCTAGTGGTGAAGATGCTCGCCTTCCACTCGGAAGGTTGAGAGTTCAATCCTAGGTAGCAGCCTAGGAGATGTTTTACTCCCAGGACACAAAGAAAAAAAATATCTGCTGCAAATTCTGCATAGACATCAGGAAGGGCATCTGGCCAGCAAACGCTCAGTTCCATCCAATCACCCTGACTCTAGTGATAGGCACTACTACAGGGTCGTAAAAAGAGAATGTTAACTGAGATACAATAAGGACTGCAGGCTTAGATAAAGGCTTTCATCCATAGTGTGAATATTTTAAATAGCTAAATACCCAGTCATAATAACAGAGTTGGAAGGGGACATTTAAGCTAGTCAGTGCAACGTTACGCTCAAAGTAGGAATCCAGATTAAAGTATCCCAGATATACGCTTGTGCATCTGCTGCCAAATCTAGCAATTTACCCTGCTTTATTCCCCAACATTTCTGATCTTATGTATTTTCCCTCACACTCACATGTAATGGATTGTTTGCTATTTGTTTCTGGCTTGGGTATGAATTCTATCTGGTTTTGCTTCAGTCCTTCACATATTTAGCCTCACAGGGTTTGCATGTGTGTGTGTATATGCAAAAGAGAAAGACTATATCTTGTATATGAAAAATGAGTTAGGGATCAACTGCATTTAGAAATGAAGTATTTTATTTATTAATTTATTTATTTATTAATTGTATTTATATCCCGCCCTTCTCCTTTCGGACTCAGGGCGGCTGACAAATGATAAAAAGCTAACAAATTACACCTAGTTAAAATTTGATTAAAATGAAATATTTGAAAATGTCAAATTTAAAAGTAATTAAAACCCCTATAAAATCCCCTAGGCCAGTCCCGCTTGCTGGAACAACCACGT
>NW_015429602.1:0-1179 GCF_001527695.2 Protobothrops mucrosquamatus | reverse complement strand
CTATTCTATTCTATTCTATTCTATTCTATTCTATTCTATTCTATTCTATTCTATTCTATTCTATTCTATTCTATTATTACATTACACTACATTTCATTCCATTCCATATTTTTTCTATTCTATTCTATTCTATTCTATTCTATTCTATTCTATTCTATTCTATTCTATTCTATTCTATTCTATTCCATAACATAACATAACATAACATAACATAACATAACATAACATAACATAACATAACATAACATAACATAACATTACATTACATTACATTACATTACATTACATATTTCTACCAAGGAAACTCTGTGGACATGGACGTGGGGCCACCAGGAATCCCCCTTCGATAGAAAGAAATTTACTTGGCTCTCCTTTATCATTTAAATTGTAAATTGCCCATACGGTCCTCCTTATTTATCTATAGCCCAGGAGAGAGAGAGAGAGAGAGAGAGAAGACTCGGCCTCTATCCGCCAAGGCCCTTATTAAAACCTCTTCTGTCGAGGAGCAGCACTTGCCTAAAAGCTGCCTCGGAGTTTAAAGCAACATTTTTCAAAGTAAATGAGAAAACAAACCAGGCAGCAAAAGCTCTGCGTTAAGTGCTGGGTGTTCCTGAGAAGAAAGCTTATCTAGCTTCTAGCCAGAAGCACTAGACTTTCTCCACCACCCCCCCACCACCCAGATGAAAAGGAGGGGTGGGGCATGTGGTTGCTAGGTGACATACATTTCCTAAAGGAGCCAACACCTCAATGTTGGGGGGGGGGGCGGAGAAAAATCTTTCCCCCTTTCCTTCATTTTGCTTAAATCTTCTCTCTTCTCCGCGGACAAGTTGGCATCGAAATGTAGGCCGCTTCTGAAATCCTTCTCCAAAAGAGGTTTGTCCCCCTTACTGTTAGGGTAACCGGGGTTTTTTTCCCCCCCAAACCAGTCTAAATTCTCACCAATCAGACTTTGTCCTTATTAGTCCTGGGGTGGGGGGGGGTGGGAGGGGGTTGTCAGTAGGTTTACAGACTGCTTTGATGTTTATACTGTAGTACAGTGGTGTCCCTCTGCTAAATTGTTCAAGGGGTTGGGTGTATGTGTCCACACCCAATTGCTTCACATGGCTGCTGATTACCATGGTGTGAGAGAGTGGAGTTTTCCATTTCTTTCTCAGAAGAGGAGGAGGAGGAGGAGAAAGG
>NW_015429601.1:0-1179 GCF_001527695.2 Protobothrops mucrosquamatus | reverse complement strand
AAGGAGAGGAAAGAAGGTAGGTAGGGAGAGAGGGAGGGAGGGAAGGAAGTGAGGGAGGGAGGACGGAAAGGAAGGGAGGGAGGGAAGAGAGGAAAGAAGGTAGGTAGGGAGAGAGGGAGGGAGGGAAGGAAGTGAGGGAGGGAGGACGGAAAGAAAGGGAGGGAGGGAAGAGAGGAAAGAAGGAAGGAAGGAAGGGAGGGAGGGAGGAAGGAGAGAAAAAAAGGAAGGAAGGAGGGAGGAAAAAAGGAAGGAAGGAGGGAGGGGAGGGAGGAGAGGAAAGGAGGGAGGGAGGGAAGGAGGGAGGGAGGGAGGAAGAAAGGAGAGGAAAAAAGGAAGGAAGGAGAAAGGGAGGAAAGGAAAGAAGAAAGGGAGGGAGGACGGGAGGACGGGAAGGAAGGAAGGAAGGAAGGAAGGAAGGAAGGAAGGAAGGAAGGAAGGAAGGAAGGAAGGAAGGAAGGACTGTGTCACCCCTCCGCAGAGTGCCTCCAGCCTCCGGGCCTCACCGATGTCCCCAAAGGAGCCCTGGACTTTTTTTGGCTGGTTTGTTTTTTTACCTTGAAAACCTTTCGCTTCTCATCTGAGAAGCTTCTTCAGTTCCATAGAAGAGAGAGACAGAGAGGAAGCGAAAAAAAGAAGGGAGGGAGGGAGGAAAGGAAGGAAGGAAGGGAGGACGGAAGAAGGGAAATGGGAAGGAAGAGAATGGTGGAGGAAGCAAGGAAAATAGGAAGAAAAAGGAGGAAAAGGGGAGGGAGAAAGAAAGGAAGGAAGGAAGAAGAGAAGGAACTCTGAAGAACCGAAGAAGCTCCTTGGGTGAGAAGTGAAAGGTTTTCAAGGAAAAAAACCCAAAGGTCCAGTTGCCATTTGGGGAGAAAAGCCCCTCCGGGAAGGCTTTGAGGGGCGACGGCCGTGCTGAGCATCAGGGCCGCCCCCAGCCCGGGCGGAGGTGAGCGCAGAGGCCCAAGCCCGTCCCCCCCACACCTGGGGTGGGCCCCCCTCCCCCCCCCAGGCTCACCCCCGCTGGGCCGGGCCAGGTCCATGCGGATGGCCAGGTTGAGGTTCTCGGAGCGGAAGGCCCGGTAGGAGTCGTACTGCTGCCCCACGGGCACCTCGGGCAGGAAGTGGGGCGAGCGCAGCACCAGGCTGTGGTGGTCGTGGGGGTTGCCGTGGCACAGCCAGGTC
>NW_015429600.1:0-1179 GCF_001527695.2 Protobothrops mucrosquamatus | reverse complement strand
AGCAAGCGGGACTGACCTAGGGTGAATTTTAAATAGGGACAATTTTAATGATTTTAATAAGACACAGCTATAAATATTTGGTTTTTAATTGGCTTTTATAGGGGAAATGTGTTGTGTTGTTTTAACATGCTGTGAGCCGCCCTGAGTCCCGTGGGGAGAAGGGCGGCATATAAGTTATAAAAATAAATAAATAAATAAAATATTGCTCCAGAAATAATTAAGAACCAGTCAGTTTTGTATCTTCTGTTACTACTGAACAAAGTTTTGCAAGCATTCTGCCTGCTATGTGCCACAATAGCTATTTACCAATGCCTCCAGGCTCCTATTATGATTGCCACAATCTTTAGTTTTGTTACCATGTTGTTCTCCCTCGGAGGCAGGACATACAATCTCCATTTAAGCACAGTTTTCATCCCTAAAGGTGGAAACAGAAAGTTATTCACACACCGAGGTTTACTACTGAGAACATCAAAGGTTTCTCAGTTTGAGATACAGCAAGCCACATCTATAGAAGCAAGAAATCTCAGAGAGATTTGATGTCTTTGCTGCAGTTCTTAGATTACTCTCTGAAATATTTCTCTGATAAGCTCTACAGCAGCTTTTCCTAACCTGATGCTTTCCAGAAAAGCTGAACTGCAACATTAAAACATTCTTTGACAGGATCTTCCTGCAATGACAGTATGGATCAGTGGTGGTGAACCTATGGCACACATGTCAGAGGTGGCACTCAGAACCCTTTCTGTGGGGACACGTGCTGTTGCCCCAGTCTCACCTCCCCCCACGACCCCCTCACCAGCAGCCCCCCTGGAGGAGAGTTGCCCCTGAGTGTGGCCCACATGGAGCAGAGCAGCCAAGGACATGGTAGCCAGGAAGCGTGGACAAGACTCTGTCTCACACCCCATCATGCACAGTTGATGCTGCAGGGTGTGGGTAGAGGGCGTGGCCGCCATTGGCGCTGCTGGGCTGCCTGGGCGATCTGCAGTGGGCCCTGGAGGCCCTGGAGGCCATGCTGAGCTGCCTGGGCGATCTGCAGTGGGCCCTGGGCGATCTGCAACTGGCCCTGTGGGCAGGCAGGGTGGGGGGGCGGGGTGGGGGAAGAGCAGGGGTGGGTCTGATGCTTCATTTAAATGAAATATTTTTAATAATTCAGCATCCTAGCAGGCTAGCCTTTTGCTTTCT
>NW_015429599.1:0-1179 GCF_001527695.2 Protobothrops mucrosquamatus | reverse complement strand
GACCGGCATCGGGTGAGGGGCCGCAAAGGCACGACCCGGTCCAGGGCCCCCGCGGCCGCACCATTCCAGGCGGCCACCAGGTCCTCAGTCGAGCCGCGGGTCAAGGTCTCAGGTATTGGCCCAAGCTCCATCTGGAACCTCTCAGGGTCCATCAGGCGCCTGGGGCGGAACCATTTTGTCACTTCTGGTTCCGCCTCCCGGAGGTGGGGCGTAGCGGTAGGAAAGGCCAGCCGAAGGAGAGAGTGATCTGACCATGACAGGGGCTCAATGACTATTTCCCCTAAACCATTTAGCTATTGGTCTCCCTCCTTTGGGAGCCTTAACCCTTTATTAACCCTTTTACATATCAAACATCCCTCTGTGGCCCTTTGGGCTATCCCATAAATTCCAAGAGTAGCATAGAATTTCAAATACATTTCTACCTATGCTTTAATTCCAGAATGACTCCCCTCATATAGTTTCTTTTTATCAACATTCTTGCAGTATCTTGTGATAACCACAGAATTCCCTTAATGCCATTTTTGTTGTTTGGTTATTATAAATCTACTATAGCCTCAATCCTTTTACTATCTATTTTCCTTTCCCCTTCAACTATAATATAGCCTAGATATTTTACCTCTTTTCATACCAATTGGGCTTTATTTGCTAGACACCCTCAATCCTTTCTTCTGCCAAAAAGTTGCTTTCCCATTTCTTGATAATTCCCAGAATAAGATCTTACAAAACTGGGAAGCTACATAAGAATGTATTTGCTTCCACAGCTTAAAAGTGGAGGAAACAAAAAAAAGAAAAATCACTTGTCCTGTGTCAGATAGACTATACTTGTCCATGGAAGCTCTATCAAAAATTGTCACATTTTTATTTCTCCTCCTCCTTTCACTCTGATTAGATACCATGTTACAAAAATATAATAAACTTATTGTAAATAACACATTCAGGATTTTAAAAGGTAAAGCACATAGGCTCACCGATCAGCATTGAGTCAACATTTCTGGAATGCCTTTTGTCTCAGGCAGATAATATTCAAATCACTCTTGTTGCAGCACATCAAAGAAAAACAGGATAGCTAAGAAGACAAAAAATTGTCTCCCCCTTTCCCCCACTCACCAAACCAGACAGAGTAAAAATTTATACAAAACGTTTGCTTTCAGAGAACTGTCCTCAAAGCACTAAACAGAA
>NW_015429598.1:0-1179 GCF_001527695.2 Protobothrops mucrosquamatus | reverse complement strand
GCTATGATCTCGGTCTCCCGTTTATTAATCTTGCCGGAAAGCTGGCATGTTTCTTGGCAACTGGAAGAAGTGGGGATTCCAACTCTCAGAGAATTCCCCAGTCAGCATGGGGGAACTTTAACATCCAGAATTCCCCCTTCAGCGTTGGTGGACTTCGATTCCCAGAATGCCCCAGCCAGCATGCATTCTGGGAGTTGAATTCCACCCATCTTAAAATTGCCAAGGGTGAGGAAACACTGCGTGAGGGTAATTTTGCCTATACTCTTGCAGACTGAAATTGGTAGCTCACTTCTATGGACAGCAGAGTAACAGAATAACAGAGTTGGAAGAGACCCCAAAAGTCCGATCTCTTCTTAAAAACATTGTGGAAGCTAAAACAAAAGAAAAATGGTTGCTGGAATTTGGTATGTCTAGTCCAAGGGTAGGCAACCTTGGTTCTTTTATGACTCCTGGACTTCAACTTCCAGAATTCCTGAGCCAG
Source organism: Protobothrops mucrosquamatus (assembly GCF_001527695.2). Classification (NCBI taxonomy): domain Eukaryota; kingdom Metazoa; phylum Chordata; class Lepidosauria; order Squamata; family Viperidae; genus Protobothrops; species Protobothrops mucrosquamatus. Next base: position 698 of record NW_015429598.1, on the reverse strand, counting down.
CATGGCTCAGCTTGGAAACCTCTCCCTTTCCCCTCAGCGTGGCTGGCTCAGGAATTCTGGGAGTTGAAGTCCACAAGTCATAAAAGAGCCAAGGTTGCCTACCCCTGCTATAGACCAACTCTACATCCGGTGGAACTACTGGTTTGTACCTTTAGAGCAGGGGTCTTCAAACTTGGCCCTTTTATGACTTGCGGACTTCAACTCCCAGAATTCCTGAGCCAGCATGGCTCAGCTTGGAAACCTCTCCATTTCTCCTCAGCATGGCTGGCTCAGGAATTCTGGGAGTTGAAGTCCACGAGTCGTAAAAGAGCCAAGGTTGCCTATCCCTGGGCTAGTCTAACGAAGAGAAGGACTAGGGCAGGGGTGTCAAACTCAATTTCATTGAGGGCCGCATCAGCATTGCGGTGGCCCTCAGGGGGCCGGGTGGGTGTGGCCAGGGTGGGTGTGGCCTACTGGGTGGGCGTGGATGGAGTGGGTGTGGCCTACTGGGTGGGCGTGGCCAGCTCTACATCGTTCGCGTCAAGGGTGCCTGTGGGGGCCTGGGCAGGAGTGGGATAGATCTCAGGGTCTCTGGAAGAAGGGGGTGGGACCGGGGCAAGCGCCAAGGCATGGTCCACTGGAGGAGCCTCATTGTTCCTCTTAGGCCATGCGGGGGGGGGGGCTTATGGAGCTAAGACTGAATGTGTTTCAGCATAGAT
>NW_015429597.1:0-1180 GCF_001527695.2 Protobothrops mucrosquamatus | reverse complement strand
CGGATCCGAGAAGGCCTTGACTCTGACTGGGTGGCCCCGGGGGAGGAGACGGGAGCAGGTCTTGAGACTGTTGTATGGGAGGAGTTTGACTCTGTGGCTCCCGAGGACGTGGACAGGATCCTGGGGAGGCTGAATGCAACCACATGTTTACTGGATCCGTGCCCCTCCTGGCTAGTACTGGCGGCTCGGGAGGGTACACAAGCCTGGCTCCAGGGAATTGTAAATGCTTCTTTGTGGGAGGGTGCCTTCCCCGCGGCCTTAAAGGAGGCGGTGGTGAGGCCCCTCCTTAAGAAGCCCTCCCTGGACCCAGATGTATTGGCTAACTATCGCCCGGTCTCCAACCTTTGCTTTGTGGCGAAGGTTGTTGAGAGTGTGGTTGCGCAGCAGTTCCCTCGACACCTGGAGGAAATAGTCTATCTGGACCCGCTCCAGTCAGGCTTCAGGCCGGGGTACAGCACGGAAACGGCATTGGTCATGTTGGTAAATGATCTCTGGAGGGCCCGGGACAGGGGCCATTCCTCTGTCCTTGTTCTTTTGGACCTCTCAGCGGCTTTTGATACCGTGGACCACGGTATCATGCTGCGACGTTTGGGTGAGTTAGGAGTGGGAGGCACTGTTATGCGGTGGTTCTCCTCCTTCCTCACCAACTGTACGCAGTCTGTATTGGCAGGGGGACAGAGGTCGACCCCAAGGCCCCTAACTTGTGGGGTCCCATAAGGGTCGGTCCTCTCTCCCCTTTTGTTCAATATTTATGTGAAGCCGCTGGGAGAGATCATTCGTGGCTTTGGGGTGGATTTCCATCAGTACGCTGATGATACTCAGCTGTACATTTCCACCCCAGGCCACCCCAACGATGCCCTTGACATGATGGCCCGCTGCCTGGAGGCCATAAGGGTCTGGATGGGGAGGAACAGACTCAGGCTCAACCCTTCCAAGACCGAGTGGCTGTGGCTGCCGGCGCCTCGGCATAGTCAGCTGACCCCATCGCTGACTATAGGGGGCAAAATTTTGGCCCCCTCGGAGAGGGTACGCAATCTGGGGGTCCTCCTGGATTCACGGCTGACACTGGAAGACCAGTTGTCGGCCGTGACCAGGGGGGCGTTTTATCAGGTACGCCTGATACACCAGTTGCGACCTTTTCTGGACCGGGACGCCTTGCGCACAGTCACCCATGCCCTCG
>NW_015429596.1:0-1180 GCF_001527695.2 Protobothrops mucrosquamatus | reverse complement strand
GAGAGAGAGAGAGAGAGAGAGAGAGAGAGAGAGAGAGAGAGAGAGAGAGAGAGAGAGAGAGAGAGAGAGAGAGAGAGAGAGAGAGAGAGAGAGAGTATAATTCTCTCCCTGGGTTTTTAGATTTAGATATATTTCCCATAAGCGGTCCAGACCAGAAAAATAATTATAGAATAGATTCTATTCAAACAAAATATTTTATCGCTTAATGAAGCTGATTATCAAATCACAGGATTCTCTTTTAGACAAGTTCCAGTATTGAGGGATGCTGCTCTTTTCAGAAAGCCAAAGTATCAGTCCTTTCCTTTTTATCCAAGAGGCCTATGTCTTCCAAGGTAGACTGCCCCTTGGTACTGAAGCCCTATTAAGCCACACACTTGTGTGAGACTTATCATGACAGCTTTCATTTCCACCTCTTCCTCTTCAGTTCAGCTGATTTTCAACACCAATGGGTTCGTCTTGAGTTTTCATAACGTTTAACAGTAGACTTCTGAATTGATGGTTGAACTAGGCTCCATGAACTTCACTAGCAGTACTCCTTTGGCATCTTCACATTTGGCGGGATTTTCTATGGCACTACTTCCGGTGTGGTGTTGGTTCACGATAATGCTCGCCCGCACACCGCTAGACGCACCCAAGAACTTTTGAAGCAGTTCCATTCTGATGTTTTTGATCCCCCCCCCATAGCCCAGATTTGGTGCCGAGCAACTACTAAGGAAGTTCAAGCCTTGTAAGACATCATGACAAGTGCCTCAATTAAAATGGCGATTATGTCAAAAAGTAATGTAATGTATTTTTATAATATGTATAATAAAAGTTCTGTATCTGTGAGTGTCTGTCATTGATAACCAAACAGAGGTTTATTTCCTTCATAATTCAAGGATGTGAACATATCTAATCCTTCTTCCTCTTGTTTTCCCCATAACAACAACCCTGTTAGATGGGTAGGGCTAAGAGAGAGTGACTGGAACAAAGTCACCCAGTGGCTTTCTTATCTCAGCACTCGAACTCAGCGCCTCCTGGTTTCCAGCCAGGTGCCTTAACCACTAGAGCAAACTGGCTCTATTAGTATCCTGGACTTTATCTTCACCCCAATTTTTCTTTTAGTCCAGCAGCTTCTTTCACCTGCCTGCTGACAAATCTTATTAGTGTATTTCTTGGATTTTGCATTTGATTATCCTTA
>NW_015429595.1:0-1180 GCF_001527695.2 Protobothrops mucrosquamatus | reverse complement strand
GGGAGGGAGGGAGGAAGGAAGGAAGGAAGGAAGGAAGGCTCTTGATGACCCATTTGAAGAGAGGCTCGGCCAAGCTGGACAAGATTGGTATTGTCAGGCTTTGATCCCATCCCAGGAGATCTGAATGACAAATTTCCAAGGAAGGAAGGAAGCAAGCAAGGCTCACCACAACTCTATAGACTAGTCCAAGCTCAGGGTCAGCCTTTGGCTTGCGATGGTTCTGCAAAGCTTTGCAGTTGGTGGAAGACTTGCCTCAACACTTCGCTGCTCTCTGAGCTTGGTGGGTTTTTTTGCAGACGTTTCATTACCCAACTAGGGAACATCATCAGTCCTAGTACCGTAGCACTGAGGATGTTGCCTAGTTGGGTGATGAAACGTCTGCCAAAAAAAAAAAAAAACCCCACCAAGCTCAGAGAGCATCAAGGACCCCAGAGTCCCTCTCCTTCTCTTCCTTCTTCTTTTCCTCCTCCACTCCACAAATCCCACTCCCTAGTAGTTGATGTTATCTAGTTTGGGTAAAGGAAACAACCAAGCTCGGAGAGCACCGAGGACCCCTCATTTCAATCCTACAAATATTCTCTTTTTTATTAGCATCAACACTTTCCTGGTTCAAGACCACCACCTCCTACCTCCTCCCTCGTTTTGAGCCCTCCAGATGTGTAAATCAGGTGCAACTCACTTAATTGCCTTGCTTAGCAATGCAAAGGCTGATCCCAACTGTGGACATAAATTGAGGACCGCCTGTATTCTAAGTTTCTTTGATTCTTTATTTATTTTTCCCCCCTCTTTAAGAAGAATTATCTCGTCCTTACGATGAACTTTGGTGAGAAAATTAAGACTTACCCATTTAGAGGTGCCTCCTTCCCCATCATCCATGCCACACACACACACACACACACACACACACACCCCGCCTGGCTGAGATAACAAGAGAATAAGTGCCCACATTTGGTTTGCTGCATTGCCCAGGGAGAGTTTGATTAAAAGCCACCCACTCTCTCTGGAGAAAGAGAAAAATGTAATTTGCGACTCGCGATCTGTGAATTTTGCCACAATATTTTCTGATTAGGACAGTTCCTCGTGTGACACTTATATTACTTCTCTTTCTGTATGTGCAAAAAAGCGGATAACACAGAGAGAGAGAGAGAGAGAGAGAGAGAGAGAGAGAGAGAGAGAGAGA
>NW_015429594.1:0-1180 GCF_001527695.2 Protobothrops mucrosquamatus | reverse complement strand
AAATATATTTCATTATATCTACCACACATTTGAATATATCATACAGTATACAATAGATGAATATTATTTGCATTATTATATCATAGCGTGTATTATATTACAATGGTTTATGAATTCATAAAGATATAATTTTTATGTGTATATGCCTATATACCGTACACATTCATACGTGTATATATATGTAAATATATGTGCATATGTTTATATTATCTAAATGCTATGTGAATTTGTTCACATCGTATAATATACTGCGTAAGATATATATTTCATTTTATCTACCACATTTGAATATATCTTACAGTATACATGAACGGCTGTATTATTTGCATTACATACTCATACTTTGTGCGTATTATACTACAATGGTTTATGAATTCATAAAAATGTATATTTTTATACACGTGTGTGTGTGTGTGTGTGTCGGTATGCACCTACACACATACATACACGTATATATTCATATACATGTAAATATATGCGTAGATGTACATGTTTATATAAAAGTTATAGATATAATTGAATGTATATATAATATAGCCATAGCTATAGAGGCGGTTTCGCCCAAGCACGTGTCTTTGCCCAAAGAACGCCGCTCTAGCGTCCCCCTCTATGGCTCCCGCGGGACGCTCTAGCCGCCGCCTCGCGCACGTCCGCCGCCGCCGCTTCCTTTCCCCGCCCCCGCGCCGCCCCGCCGGCCAATGAGCGCCGAGGCCCCGCCCCTCCGGATCAGCTGAGGGCTGAGCAGGTCTGTTGACAGCGGCGGCGGCGGCGGCTTCTTCCCGGGGCTTCCCGGGCGGCGGGAGCGGGGCGTGAGCGGCGGGGCTCCTTTGGCCGCGCCTCCAACGCGGAAGGCGCCGGGCGGAGGCTCCGACCGGGCGGCCCCCTTCCCTGTGGGGGCAGGACTACAGGTCCCAGCATGCACGGCCAGCAGGGGCTTGCGGGTCAGGTAGGCCCGGCTGGGGAGGGGAGGGGCGAGGGAGGAGCAGACCCCCCTGGAAGGGACTGGAAAGGGGCTTGGGGAGGGGGCGGCCAGCCCCGGCCTGGAAAGAGGTGGTGGAGCCGGGGTGCAAAAGGCCGTTCAGGCGGCTGGGAGGGCGTGCAAAGGGGAGGGGGACGGCTATGCAAAGGGAAGAGGGATGGGTGTGCAAAGGGAGGGCGTGCAAAGGGGAGGGAGGACGGG
>NW_015429593.1:0-1180 GCF_001527695.2 Protobothrops mucrosquamatus | reverse complement strand
GAAAGGGCCGGAGGGGGGCAGAATGCTTGGTGAGATCTAAGCGCCCCAGCAAAATCTTTGCACTCGGGACTTTTGTCCCCTGGCGCGACACCCCATCTGAGTTCCCCTTGCAAGGAGATCTTGACGAAGGGGAGTGTGGGTGCACCCCAGTTCACCTTTTGTTCAGGGTGTACGGTTCTGCTTCCCGAGAATTTCCACTGGGGTGTGCTTGGGGAAAAATCTATATTTCCCCCCCCCTTAATTTTACATAATAAACTGCTGTAATTTTCTGTGCATGAAAATCTGTGGGGCCTGTCAGGCTGAGGAGGAGAAGAAATGAGAAATAAGCCTTCAGTGCTGTGGTTTTTTTTTCAACCTTGGTCACTTGAAGACGTGTGGACTTTTAACTCCCAGAATTCCCCAGCCAGCAAGTTGGAATCCATCCACCTTAAAGCATTCTGGCTGGGGAATTCTGGGAGTTGAAGTCCACACATCTTAAAAGTGGCCAAAGTTGACAAACACTGCACCCGGTGGCTTGCAGAAAGAAAAGATCTTGCCTTTTTACATTTTTCTTGGCTAGTAAATAACCTGCATTAATGTTCTGATTTAGTGCCAAATTGTACCCAAAAAAGAGAAAACGCAGAAGCCTGCCTTAATGGACATGGGATCCCGAATCCCAGGGGGTTTGATACTTTGATTTTTGTCCAGTCTGGAGGCAGAACCTGCATTCTGAGCCTGGTGCTTCTCACGTTCACCGCTGCCATAAGCCAAGGCTGGTCCGAGTTTTTCAAAGCAGTGAATACCCCAGCCCAGCTCCTTAACCAGGATGCCTGCTCATCTCATTTTGGCATGCTTAATTATTATTATTTATTTGTGGTGGTGGTTGTTTACTAAACTAGATCCATGGCAAAGATTTGGTTTGCCTTTCGGCCATTTCTGATATTTTGTCTATTTTCCCCCCACCTGTGAGCCAGTGTAAAGAATTGGCCTCTTTTATTCCCTGTGTTGTATAAAGAAGGGGTGGGTGGGTGGGTTGTGATAGGAGGGTCCTGGGACGTCTGGAAGGTGGTGGGGGAGAATACATTTGTGCGCCTGCACGTACATAATTACACTCACAACTCAGATCCTGGCTTTTCCGTGCTGCTGTGGAAGAGGGGTGGGTGGGGACAGGCCTTGCTTCTCCCCTCACCCCCTAAAGATA
>NW_015429592.1:0-1180 GCF_001527695.2 Protobothrops mucrosquamatus | reverse complement strand
AGAAACTTATCTATGGACAGCAAATATAGCAACATATATTGAAGACTGATCTGGAAGGAGTTTTCAAATATTCCATATCATAACTGCTTATGAATTAAGCTGCTGATAAACCTTTATCACAGTCTTTATTTTTAGAATCTGGACCAAATGATGTTATATCATTTTGGATAGTAATATTACAGTATTATTTCATTTGCTTTATAGATAGATAGATAGATAGATAGATAGATAGATAGATAGATAGATAGATAGATAGATAGATAGATAGATAGATAGATAGATAGATAGATAGATAGATAGATAGATAGATAGATAGATAGACAGATAGACAGATAGACAGACAGACAGGCAGGCAGGCAGGCAGGCAGGCAGGCAGGCAGGCAGGCAGGCAGGCAAGCAGGCAGGCAGGCAGACAGACAGACAGACAGACGGAGATAGATAATTTTGATTGACTGATTGGTTTATCATAATTTTGTACTTTAGATGCTGAGACTCTAGAAAGAGTACAGAGAAGAGCAACAAAGATGATTAGGGGACTGGAGGCTCAAACATATAAGGAACGGTTGCTGGAATTGGGTATGTCTAGTTTAACGAAGAGAAGGATGAGGGGGGACATGATAGCAGTATTCCAATATCTCAGGAGCTGCCACAAAGAAGAGGGAGTCAAGCTATTTTCCAAAGCACCTGAAGGCAGGACAAGAAGCAACGGATGGAAACTAATCAAGGAGAGAAGCAACCTAGAACTAAGGAGAAACTTCCTGACAGTTAGAACCTAGAACTAAGGAGAAACTTCCTGACAGTTAGAACAATTAACCAGTGGAACAACCTGCCCCCAGAAGTGGTGAATGCTCCAACACTGGAAATTTTTAAGAAGAGACTGGATAGCCATTTGTCTGAAATGGTATAGGGTTTCTTGCCTGAGCAGGGGGTTGAACTAGATGACCTCCAATGTCCCTTCCAACTTTATTATTATTATTATTATTATTATTATTATTATTATTATTATTATTATTATTATTATTATTATTATTATTATTATTATTATTATTATTATTATTAGATCTTCTGACTTATGCTCAAATATTTGAATGTAACTTAAACCCTGTAGCAGTGCATCCTGCACAACCAGCTAATGACTATTCCCTTGCTGCATTTAGCTGCGGTGTTCAATATTAACAAT
>NW_015429591.1:0-1180 GCF_001527695.2 Protobothrops mucrosquamatus | reverse complement strand
ACCCAGGCCCAAAATTTAAGAGAAAATTTTTACAAAATGTTTTATAGATGGCATCTGGATCCTAAAAAGTTGTCTTGTATGTATCCTAATTTACAGCCCAAATGTTGGAGATGTGGTAGCTTGGACGCTACTTATTTTCATATTTGGTGGACTTGTAGAAATATAAAAGCTTTTTGGATTAAGATTTGGTGGAACATTCTTCGCCTCCCCCGTCTATTACGCTCAAAGAATTACAGGATGCTTTGGCGCAGTCTTCGTTGTAGACAGTAAAACAGATTAGAATGGAAACGGAGCAGCTTTTTAATAAGAAAAATGAGGAACTTTGTGAGAACATATCACATATTTTTCAAAGCTTTGCGGCTCACGTAGATCGTATAGAGGGATGGGTGGATGAATTAGCAGAGAAAGTAGAAGGAATGGAGAATAGATTTGATAAAGTAGAAGAAGGTGTGGAAATTGTTCAGAATGATATTGTCATGTCGCAATACAGAGACATGGAGTTTGCCCTGAGAATCAGGGGGCTGAAGGAAGACTCACTGGAGAATTTGAGAGAGGAAATAGCAGCAGTTTTGGCTTTGGTTTTGGAGTGCAATCCTAATATAATTTTGGGAGAAATTGAAATAGTTTATAGGGTTAATTCTTGGATTGCACATCAGAGAAAATTACCAAGAGATGTTGTTGTTTATTTTTCCAGAAGAACACGTCGCAATGAAATTATACAGGCTTTCTACCAGCAGAGATTTCAGATTGCTGCTCAGGATGTTATACTTTTAAAAGAAATACCTCCTAAAATTTTAAGAAAAAGGAAGGATTTTGCTTTCTTGACTCAGGAGTTAAAGAAGTGGCAAATTCCTTTTAGGTGGGATATACCTGCTGGAATTGTATTGAGTTATGCGGGGATACATTACAGATTGAATACGATTCAAAAAGCTAAAGACTTTTACTTATCGGTCCTGAAAGCTGACTCACCATCATCACCGTGATTTAAAGGAACGGAAGATTTGACTGAACAACTAGTTGTTGAACTGCCTGGGGCTATGTCATCAGGTGTAGGAGATTTTCAGAATCAACAATTGTTTGAAGTGAAAGGAGATTCAAAAGAGCAAAGAATGACTCGTGCAGCTTATAAACGTAAGGAGAAAGAGCAACATAACGTATTCGCCTACTTCAGAGTCTGTGG
>NW_015429590.1:0-1180 GCF_001527695.2 Protobothrops mucrosquamatus | reverse complement strand
CACATATGAAAAAAAGTTGCATCTTGTTGTCCACACCTCCAGCACTTGGATTCATAATTCTCATAAATGCGAGACATAGTTGCAGGATCCATGTGCCATCTATAAAACATTTTATAAAAATTCTCACGTAGATTTTGAGCTTGTGTAAATTTCACATTTCTCACCCATATCAACTCCCAGGTATCCATAGATATTGTTTTTCCTATATTTTGAGCCCATTTAATCATACAATCTAGGGGAATACAAATTTTTGAAACATTTTTTTTTTAGTGTTCCATTGCTCTGTCCATTTTGGCTTTGCGGAAAATAAAAAAGCACGGTGGTCATCGTCCAATTTATTCACTTCTGGAAAGGGGTTTCCAATTTGCTCCAGGTCCTAAAACAGAATATATAATAAATACAGTTTTGCACTCTTAACTGAATTTGCTGGCTTTTCAGAATTGTGGTGTGTCTTTTTTTTCCCCTCGTACAGTGGTTTCTTTTCACCGATCTGATCTTATCATGGTCTGTAGAAATATCATTCGCTTAACTCCATTTGAAGATGGAGAATATCTCTGGTATTGAAACGTGGGTCTATTCCTTTTCTTCAAGACCGGTTCGAATCATTTTTCAGTGCTACTCATGAAATCTTCAAGAGAGGCTCCTACATTTATATATTTATTTAATTTTAAAAAAAAAACAAAAAAAAAAAACAGCTGAACTTTCCCAGGCTTGGAATCTGTGTTTGTAAACAGAGAATATGTGCTCGGTTACCATAGCGCCGGTTGTAAATTAAAAATTGTAGCCTTGTTTTTCAGTCGGATAGCCTTACATTTTCGTAGGAATCTCATCCAAAAGCAAATCGCACTACCATAGAAACAGCTGCGGGTAGCATGTGGCAGGACCGCAAAAAAAATATTTCGCCATATGTAAGTAGGCGTTAAGGGTGGCTTTTGTGTGTGTGTGTGTGTGTGTCCCCATCTTCAGGATCGCAGAAGCTGAGTGAATTTGAGGCCGGAGAAGAAGGCAATTTTATAGATTTTTTTTTTTGAGGCCAAAGTGCTAGGAAACGGGGAAAGAAAGGAAGGCTAATAAAACAGAGAAGGGAATGGCTAGTTGTCTGCTGATATGAGGGGTCCTGGGTACTCTCTGAGTTTGCTTGTTTTCTTGCAGACGTTTCATTACCCAAACTAGGTAACAT
>NW_015429589.1:0-1180 GCF_001527695.2 Protobothrops mucrosquamatus | reverse complement strand
CTATTCTATTCTATTCTATTCTATTCTATTCTATTCTATTCTATTCTAATTTTCTATTCTATTCTATTCTATTCTATTCTATTCTTATTTTCTATTCTATTCTATTCTATTCTATTCTATTGTATTCTAATTTTCTATTCTATTCTATTCTATTCTTATTTTCTATTCTATTCTATTCTATTCTATTCTATTCTATTCTAATTTCTCCTATTCTATTCTATTCTATTCTATTCTAATTTTCTATTCTATTCTATTCTATTCTATTCTATTCTATTCTTATTTTCTATTCTATTCTATTCTATTCATATTTCTATTCTATTCATATTTTCTATTCTATTCTGTTCTGTTCTGTTCTATTCTATCCCCCCTTACAGATGGAAGTCTGTAAAATATCTCCTTGTTCTCTACTTCTCCACCACCCTCCTTCTTCTTTTTCTCCCTCTCCTCCTGTTCCACCTCCATCACTATTACCAGCATCATCTCTTCTCTTTTTTTCCACCACGATGTTTTCTCTTCCTTTGCCTCCTCCTCACCGCCATCCCTTTTCCAACCTCACCATCACTCTTCTTCCTCCTTCTCCTCCTTCTCCCCCTCCTCCCCCTTCCCTCCACCTCCTCCCTTTCTCCTCCTCCTCCTTCCCCTCCTTCTCCTTCTCCTCTTCCAGTTCTCTTTCTGTTTCTCCTTCTCCTCCTCCAGTTCTCCTCCTCCTTCTTCTCCTTCTCTTCTTTCTTCTCCGTCTCCTCCTGCAGTTCCCCTTCTCCAGTTCTCCTTCTATCCCTTCTTCTCCTTGTCTTTCTCCTTCTCCTCCTCCTCCTCCAGTTCTCCTCCTCCTCCTTCTCTTTCTCTTCTTTCTTCTCCGTCCCCTCCTCCAATTCTCCTCATCCAGTCCTCCTTCTATCCCTTCTTCTCCTTCTCTTTCTCCTTCTCCTCTTCCAGTTCTCCTTCTCTGTTTCTCCTTCTCCTCCTCCTCCTTCTCCATTTCTCCTCCTCCTCCATTTCTCCTTCCCTTCCCCCCTCCCCCTTCTCCTTCTCCTGGGTGGCTTTTTTTTCCTTCTGCTGTTCCCTTTGCTTAAAAGATGTACGGTTTTTCATCCCCCCCTGCACTTTCTGTCCATCACGCCGGACCACAAATTACAGTCTCCGGCGGCCACCACAGACACCCTCTCGCCCTGGGAGCCTG
>NW_015429588.1:0-1180 GCF_001527695.2 Protobothrops mucrosquamatus | reverse complement strand
CAGTAAATCAGCCCGGGCTGTTTCAAAGGGACACTGTGAATTTCCAGTCAAATCTTTCAGTTTAGCTTAAATATTTCATCTTAATGTCACCTTTAGAAAAATCTTTCATTCGAGTAAGTTACAACAGTCAGCGCTAAACTGATTACACTTCCCCACTGACCTTCCCAAGCAAGAATCCCAGCGGCACTTGGCAGCTCTCGGTTATAAAGCTGAAAGAAGAAGCTTTTTCTAAGGCAGCCAAGAGGTTCAAGATCGCTGCAGTTGTGATTAGGGCTGCACAAATCTTCAAAGCCGTGTTTGGACTGGTTCCTTGGAAGCCTTGGCACAGAACGAAATAACACATAAATATAGGTAAGCCTCTATATAACGACCACAGCTGAGCCCAAAGTTTATGTTGCTAAGTGTGACATTTGTTAAGTGAATTTTGCCCCCTTTTATGACCTTTCTTGCCACAGTTGTTAACTGAATCACTGCAGTGGTTGTGAAGTGAATCCGGCTTCCCCATTGACTTTGCTTGTCAGAAGGTTGCAAAAGGGGATCAGGTGACCCCGAGACGCTGCGACCGTCATAAATATGAGTCGTTTGCCAAGTGTCTGAATTTTGATCACGTGACCCTGGGGAAGGCTGCAACGGTCGTAAGTGTGAAAAATGGTCATCAGTCACTTTTTTCAGTGCTGTTGTAACTTCGAGCGGTCGTTAAATGAACTGTTGTAAGTTGAGGACTACGTGTAAAGGGAATTGGAATTGGAATAAAAAATAAATAAATGAGTGACTTTGAAAGGTCATAGAAGATTGTCGTAGAACCAGAATAACAGAATAACAGTGTTCGAAGGGACCTGGGAGGTCTTCTAGTCAGACCCCCTGCTCAAGCAGGAGACTTTATACCATTTCAGACAAATGGCTGTCCAATCTCTTCTTAAAAACCTCCAGAGTTGGAGCACCCACAACTTATGGAAGGAAGTCATTCCATTGTTTAATTGTTCTGTCAGGAAATTTCTCCCTAGTTCTCTCTTTGATAAGTTTCCATCCATTGCTTCTTGTCCTGCCTTCTGGTGCTTTGGGGAATAGATTATTCCCCTCTTTTTTTGTGGCAGCCCCTCAAATATTTGAAGACTGCTATCATGTCAGCCTAGTTGAAGGAGAAGGAGAAGGAGGAGGAGGAGGAGGAGGAGGAGGAGGA
>NW_015429587.1:0-1180 GCF_001527695.2 Protobothrops mucrosquamatus | reverse complement strand
AGGATTAAAACTTTTGCTCACTTCTACAACAAAATGGGTGGTAGCATTACTCAGCGTTTTCAGAACCGGTGTAGCTTCTGCGTAGAACAGTGACATTCTGTTAGCCATCTCATTGTTCACTTCACTCTCAATGTCAAGCTGTTTAAAACATGAGAGAAGATTAGTGTTATTTTCTTTTTGCTCTTTTAGAAAAGCGATTCCCCCCCCCCCATTGCTATACAGAAATATATAAGAAGTTCCAGCTCATATTCAAAGCCTAACATGTTCCAAGCCTTGTAACCAAGACTCCAAAATTATGCAATCTTTGTGTCCTAAGGAAAGCTGGAATTCTGGTTTTTAAAACACTATTCCTCCTTTACGGAAATAGCTTTTGAGGGGATTTTCAAAAGCATTGTATAACACTAGGAAAGTTTTGTGTTTAAAGAAAAACTTAAAATACCACTACTATTTTTCATTGTTATGAACATGTCTGGTAACTATTAACATGCCAATCAGATTATCTAATTTAGCATTCAGAAAAAAACACCCATCCCCATTGCATCAATACACAGAAGGATGTTGGATGTGTTTTGATCCTTGGGAACAAAGGAGTAGCAGCACAATAGAAGTCTAAAGACAGAATCTCAAAATGTAAAAAATGATTGACACCATGCAAAGAAAAACATTTCATGATTTTAAAAAACACAACATATTTATAAAGTGATAAGCATGCCATCCAAAAATATTATCTCCTGATGATGTCAGCTGCATCTTTTTTTCAAAAGTGTCCCATGCTATAACACTTTTAAACAAAGGCAAAAACAAAACTCTACGATTTAACCTACATAAATGTAACTGAAATTGGCCTTTAGCATAACTACAAAAATTACACTTGAATGAATGTGGCAGGGAGAAAAGGTAGTATAGTAGTATAACCTGGTTGGTTTAGACCAGGGGTAGGCAACCCAAAACACTCAAAGAGCCACTTGGACCCATTTCCCACTTGGCGACGTTTCGACGAAGTCACATTCGTCATCTTCAGGCTGGTGTCTTCAGCTTCGTGCTTCTGGGAGTAGTGTGTGTGATCGCAGCTGTTTCTTCCTTTTAACTGCCAGTGGGGTTTGAGCTGATTGGGTGGGAGCTTGGCTGTGTTCTGATTGGGTGGAGGTGTGTTCTGATTGGTTAAGGAGCTTGGCTGTGC
>NW_015429586.1:0-1180 GCF_001527695.2 Protobothrops mucrosquamatus | reverse complement strand
CTCTCCTCTATCCACCGTCGCCGTGCACGCAGTCAGTCCGGATACAACTCAGGCTGTCTTCTCTGCGCGACGGTTACAGGCCGTCCTCAACTTACGATCCCAGCTCAGCCCAAAATGTACGTTGCTAAATGAGACATTTGCTCAGTGAGTTTTTTGCCCCATTTAACGACTTTTCCCCACCACGTTTGTTAAACGAATCGCTGCCCTCGTTCAATTAGTCATGCCGTCGTTAAGCCAATCTGGCTTCCCCTTGCTCGTCGGAAGGACGCCAAAGGGGATCACGTGACTCCAGGAGGTTGCGACCGTCCTATAGGTAGCCCTCGACTTTCTCGGTTTACGACCACATTTTCTGGGACTCAGTTTTCGGTCGCTAAGCAAGGCAATTAAGGGTGTTGCGCCCGGTTTGATGACCTCTTTAGCTGGGGCTGTTAAGCGACTCAGAGCCGTCGTTAAGGGAATCATGCAGGCGTTAAGCAAATCCAGATTCCCCCCTCCCTTATCAGAAGTCACAAATGCCCGTCACGTAACCTTGAGATGCTGCGACCGTCGTAAATACAAGTCAGTGGCCGGTCATAAGTCACTTTTTTCAGTGCCATTGTAACTTCGGATAGTCACTAAATGAATAGTTATAAGCTGAGGACTTCCTACACTCATTTAAAAAATATAAAATATTTAGAGTTTTGTAATCACAATTACGAACGAAGCCTTTTATTCATATGCTAGTTGTGGACTTCAACTCCCAGAATTCCTCAGCCAGGTACGCTGGCTGAGGAATTCTGGGAGTTGAAGTCCACAAGTCATCAAAGGGTCCTAGTTCCCTCACGCTGGCTGAGGAATTCTGGGAGTTGAAGTCCACAAATCATCAAAGGGCCATAGTTCCCTCACGCTGGCTGAGGAATTCTGGGAGTTGAAGTCCACAAGTCATCAAAGGGCCATAGTTCCCTCACACTGGCTGAGGAATTCTGGGAGTTGAAGTCCACAAGTCATCAAAGGGCCATAGTTCCCTCACGCTGGCTGAGGAATTCTGGGAGTTGAAGTCCACAAATCATCAAAGGGCCATAGTTCCCTCACGCTGGCTGAGGAATTCTGGGAGTTGAAGTCCACAAGTCATCAAAGGGTCATAGTTCCCTCACGCTGGCTGAGGAATTCTGGGAGTTGAAGTCCACAAGTCATCAAAGGG
>NW_015429585.1:0-1180 GCF_001527695.2 Protobothrops mucrosquamatus | reverse complement strand
GACACTGCTTGCTGCTTCAAGGTCACCCAGCTGGGTGGTGGCAGCTGCATACCCAACCTGTGCTTGAAGTGTCCATTCTCAAAACATCTTACTTGAACCCGATTTCGTGTGTGTGTGCGCATGCGCGCAGTGATGGGAGGCAGCTAAGGGAGGGAAAAATTGGACTTAGGAATATTGGCGTGTGATACTCAGTTCTGGCAATGCAGTTCTGCAATGCACTCAATAAAAATACCCCTTTTTCAATAAACGGAGCCAAGGACCACAGCTCTGACAGGGCCGCCCAGATCACAGAACGTGCAGGAGAAGCGATTAAACCGCCCTCTGGGCTGGCCTCTCCTAAAACCACCAAGATGGAGAACCCGCAACTTCCCTAAGGAGACGGTATGCCCATTTTTTCTCTACCTAATTTTTGTGGCCATGGAAAATAGTTCGCCCTCTTCTTTGTGGCACCTTCTAATGTATACGAACCCTGACATCAGGCGTCTCCTCAGTCTTCTCTGTGTCAGGCCAAACACGCAAGGCGACACAAGGCTTTTCTAGTGCAGGGATGTGTTGGCAACTTTCAAGTCTTGTGGACCAACTCCCAGCACTAGGAAGCCTCAGCGCAACTGCTATTCCTCTGGGTGCAGAGAGAGCGCGAGGGGAAAGAGGGCCAAGCTGCTCTGTTTTTCCTTATAGCAGACAGCCAGAACATGCAAAGAGGAAGTCAGGAAAGCAAAGGCTCAGAAAAAACAAAGACTTGCAGGAGAAGCCAAGGATAATAAAAAAAAAGTTTCTTTCAACATATTAACAAGAAAAAAAAGTCAAGGAACCTGAAGGTCCACTAAAGCAGTGGTTCTCAACCTTTTTAATGCCGCGACCCCCCAACCGGTCGTAAGTCAAGGACTAAACTGGTCGTAAGTTGAGGACTAAACCGGTCATAAGTCGAGGACTACCCAACCGGTCGTAAGTCAAGGACTTTCCCTGCCCGGGAGCGCCGCACATGCGTGGTTCCGCCCCCTGCGCCGGCCGAGGCGTAGCTGGCAAGCGGCAGAGACGGAGCAGGCCGACCACCAGCTGGCCCAGCCCAAGGGAGGTAAGGCACCCGCCGGAAAAGGGGAAAAAATGGCGGACAGCCTTGCTTGGCGACCCCCGTGAAATGGTCGATCGACCCCAAATGGGGTCGCGACCCATAGGTTGA
>NW_015429584.1:0-1180 GCF_001527695.2 Protobothrops mucrosquamatus | reverse complement strand
CTCTCTCTCTCTCTCTCTCTCTCTCTCTCTCTCTCTCTCTCTCTCTCTCTCTCTCTCTCTCTCTCTCTCTCTCTCTCTCTCTCTCTCTCTCTCTCTCTCTCTCTCTCTCTCTCTCTCTCTCTCTCTCTCTCTCTCTCTCTCTCTCTCTCTCTCTCTCTGTCTCTCTCTCTCTCTCTCCCTCCCTCCCTCCCTCCCTCTCTCCCTAACCCTCTCCAACACCCTTCCCCCCAACTTGAGAGTAGTGGATGAACCCAGGTCTGGCTTCCTTCAGCCAAAGTCTACTCACCCCACTTTCCAGGACTAAAAAGGCCATCAGCTAGGTGGTGAGCTGGACTGGTGTATCGTGTGAATGCAGCCAGGTGTTGCTTCTCTGTTCAAGCTCCCCTCACGCATCCGGATTGGGCCTCTGTACTCCCAGGATTAAGTCTGCCTGGCAAAGGATGGAGTGAGTTGAGACGCAGCGGGAAGGATGGAGGAAAGGCGGAGTGGGGGGGGGGGGAGAGAGAGAACCATTAAAGCAGAAAAAAAAACCTGTGTGTGTGTGTGTTCCAATTCACCCTTGTTTATTTCGAAGCCAAGACAGTTGTAACCTCAAACCCAACTTTGGGTTTGTAAACAGCAGGTTAACAAGCCGTTCCCTTTCTCTCCTCGTTCGAACAACCCCGCGAGGTAGGCCAGCCAGAGCAAGGAAGACTTACCTGCGGTTGTGTGACTGGTCCTGTGACACCACAACCCGCCCACTGAGTTGCCCGTATTCCTGCTGCCCTTGGGGACCCACCTGGGACGAGGCTGCTTTAACCAGTGTAGGGTGATACTCCCACCATCCTAAGGCTGGATGCGATCTCGGCTAGAAATCAGACTGAGGCCTGCATTCCCATGGTGCGTTAAAGCCAGAGGTTTTGCTTGTGGCTTAACACAAGGGCAGCCCCTGCTGTGTTTCTGGAGGGAGTGAGGGGTGTTGTGGGGACAGGAAACCCCGGGGGGGGGGAGCTTAACCAGCTTGTTGTGAGAACGCAGCTCAACCTAGACCGGAATAACTCTGAGCTCTTATTAATGGCCCTGCTGTTACTATTAGCAATGAAAGCTCGGCGTTATTAATAAGCAATAAAAGTTTCAGAAATAATTCAAAGATATTAATAGTAACCATAGAGGCTGCTTTAGGGGAGAAAGAGAGAGGAGC
>NW_015429583.1:0-1180 GCF_001527695.2 Protobothrops mucrosquamatus | reverse complement strand
AAGTACATGTCAGTTGCCAAGGGTCTGAATTTTGATCACGTGACAGGGGAGGTTACAACGGTCATAGGTGTAAAAAAAACGGTCGTAAGTTACTTCTCTCAAGGCCGTCGTAACTTCAAACCGTCACCAAACGGATGGCGATAACTTGAGGACTGTCTGCAGTTTCTCTTCTTGAGTTTCCAATGATATTCTGAAGACCATGGAGAAGACCAGACTCTTCAAAAGATCTCCTAGCCAACAGCAATTATTACACAACACGGGGAGAAGCGTTTTTGCAGGGCTATTGGGGAGGGAGATGAACAGCGGAGCAAATATTATATTCGTTAGAAAAAAAAAGAGATGGTAAAGCTACTGACCTTCAGATACAAAATGGTTCCGTCCCTCAGCTGGATATCACACCGAGTGGGCAAACATTTGCCACAACAGGATCCAGAGGTTTTCTCCATCCGGTAATTCTGCAAACCCAAGGATAACGCCAAAAATGAATTTTAAGCAATGATAAATACACTGCCTTCAGAATAACGTTATAACACAGTTAGGAGGGGCCTTAAAGGTCTTGTAGCCCAACCCCCCCACTCAAACAGATCGTCTCATTCTCGTTCAGCTTTCTTCTTCTATCGCTTGGCAGATCCAAATGAACATTTATATGTGTGTGTGTGTGTGTGTGTGTGTATAGATAGCTATATACAGTGTGTATGTGTGTATATATGTGTGTGTATGTTTGTGTGTATAGATATAAATATAGATATAGATATAGATACAGATATAAAGAGATAAATAGATAGATAGAGATAGAGATATGTAGATATATAGATATAGACATAGACATAGACATAGATAGATAGATAGATAGATAGATAGATAGATAGATAGATAGATAGATAGATAGATAGATAGATAGATAGATAGATAGATAGATAGATAGATGATGGATGGAGACATAGATGATGGGTGGATGATAGATAGACAGACAAATAGATGACAGACAGACAGACAGACAGACAGACAGACAGACAGACAGATAGATAGATAGATGGACGGATAGATAGAAGATAGATAGATAAGATAGATAGAGATACAGATAGAGATATATAGAGACAGAGACAGAGACAGATATAGATATATAGATAGACATATATATATATATATATATATATATATATATATATATATATATATA
>NW_015429582.1:0-1180 GCF_001527695.2 Protobothrops mucrosquamatus | reverse complement strand
CCTGAAGGCCCATCTATTCCGTGCGGCCGGCCTGGCGTAGTTTGGATTGTGTTTCAGTGGGGGTTTTTGTATGGGTGTGTTTTTAGAACAGGCCTATTATTCAATTCGATTTTAAAACAGAAACTATTTATTTATTCGTGGTTTTTAGTATCGCCTGTTCACCGCCCTGAGTCCCGCAAGGGAGATAGGGCGGTATATATAAATTTAATAAATAAATAAATGTTCATATGACACACTGAGGTAGAAATTCTCCAGCTGCACTTTTAGCATTTGTGGTAAACTGAGCATGTGTGATTACCTTTAAGTTTCCACATTAAGCTTGAAAACTAGGATAAGGATAATTAAAAGTAACACAATCATGACTAAGAGTCTTGTATTACATAGTGACAATAATGTTTTCTTGAAATTCAAGCTGATGGAGGAAATACATAATGTGCATAAAGTATTATGAAGAGGAAGCTCTTTAAAGCAGGTGCATTAAGTCTGACTTTCGGTAGGTGTTGTGCAAATTGTGATTGACAGTTGCAATTCTGTGCATTCATAACTGGAACTATCATGGCCACAATATCTAGTATACACAATGTACTGTAAATGCACATTCTTGTTCAAATATTCATCATCATGGCCACACCCAGCATTCTGAGGCAAGATTCTCTATTTGAATCTTACATTATTCTAAAGAAGTTCATTTCCATAAAATAAAAGCAAATTTATCTAGAATATTTTCAAAGACACAGTACTACATTCATAGAGAAAAAATGCATAATCTTTTTATAACCCTTTAATGTCCTCTTGCCATCTGGTTTCCTTAACAATTAGATGATTTTCTGAAATGTACCTTCTTTGTATTGGTTTGATTCATATTTAGTGGTACTAATCTAATATGAAAAAGCTTTGGAATTATTTTGAAGCAGAAAATGTTTTTAAGAACATCACTAGACCTGTCAATAGAAAATAAATTGCTATTAATTAAAAATCAAGGTTTTAATTAATTCTTCTCAAAAGAAAACCCAGAAACACAACTAAATAATTCATATAACAGATAACATGCTACCCATTCATAGGATTAAAACTTCAGGTTCACAAAAACTGCATAACAGTAATAAGAAAGAGATGGAGAAGACAAGGAATGAATCAGAGTAAAGTGTATTAAAATCTTACTGTTGAAGGGAGACATAGC
>NW_015429581.1:0-1180 GCF_001527695.2 Protobothrops mucrosquamatus | reverse complement strand
GCTGTTTTACTGCAGGTATCTGGCCAGTGGATTATCTTCCAGCTACTATAGAATTTACTCTTGTCAACTCTACTCCTAAAACGTTCCAGCAGAAGGGAGTTAGAAAGCATGAGTTGCCTCCCTTCTGGAAAAGAATATTTCACCTCTAATTGTGAACTTGAATTCCAATTGTGCCTTTGCTTATAAAATTAGCAATAATATACAGATACATGGTCAGCCATTGTACACACTGGTACTATCAGAACTTTAAATCACACAACAAAGCCATTGATGGTCAATAACAAACAACACTCATCTCCTAACCTTCCAAAACACTTTCATCGCAATTGTCTCTCCAATGTTTGGTTGATGTAACTGGTCTGCTTGCTGTGGTCTCCATAAACCAGGTTTGCTTTTCTCTTCTTGCAAGACCTTCACGGTAATCCAGAAAAGAAGCACAAACTGTGAGTACTAATACTATCTGTATTGCAAGGTTATTTCATTCTTTCATCCATCCATTCATTCATTCATTCATTCATGCAGTCATTCATGCAGTCATTCATTTTAAATAACTCAGTTGCCACAAACCTCATGCCTTCTCTCCTTCACATCTTGCTCATGAGTAGTCTTTCTGCAAGACTCATTTCTCTGCTAGTTTCCTTACTTCCTTCCCATTGCCCCAAATATCTTGGCCTTCAGAGACTCTTTCAGAATTTAAAGTGGGAAATCATCTTTCAGTGATAATTCTAATACCTAGTCATCACATGGGTTGCCTATGAAACAATTATTTTCTCATTTTAAACAAATTACCATTGTTCTTATTTTGAAAAGGGTAGGCATTTCCTGGACAATTTTTGCTGAGAAAAAGAAACTTGATTTTAATCAAGACAGAAGACAAGCAATTGAGAGAAATTAGCCCAGATTTTCTTTCAGATTCTAGATGAAAATTCAAAGTGATCTAAGAACATAAAAGTTATAAATGACTTTTTAATGAGAAAGGCGTTTTTTGGAGTAAGAAGCTCAGCCTTGAAACAAATTATTGCTAAAGATGACAAGCAGTTAGAAATAGCTTGCAGCAATTCAGGGATAAAGTCTAATTTAAAGTGAATAATTAAGGGATCATTTTAAGCTCTATTTTCAAATGCCAAGAAAGCCTATATATTAGAGCAATAGCAAGAATGAGAATTTTTGATATTTCGAA
>NW_015429580.1:0-1180 GCF_001527695.2 Protobothrops mucrosquamatus | reverse complement strand
GTACATAGTATATATGAAAGAAGAGGCATGTATATTTTTTTGATAGTTATGAAATTTTCATTTGGAACTTCAATGTTATTTTCATGAGTATGATTTTGTAAACAAGGAATTAGAATAAGAAAATAAATTAATTTTGTGTGAGAGACAGGCTTCTTTATCTTATTTTTATTACTATTTTATTTTCATAATAAGAATTAAGTAACATACTGTTTGGAGATAGTGAGGCTCTGTATAAAAAAGAATTGAAATCCAGACCTAATTTTGTGTTCTAATCTCATCACCCACTGAGTATAGTTCATTATATACTGTATGTAGAATGGTTTGTCTAACACAACATTTAATACGGTTTTGGTATGAAAATATATCCTAGCCATTGTGGCTGTTTTTATTTCTTCTACACACACTTACACACAGAGAGAGATTCATATAATACACTCATATACAATCAGGCATTCACATGCACACTGTTGCCAGAATATCTCTAGGACTGCTGCTTTTCCTGTTCTCCTTCCTTGCATTGTCTCAGTATACGTGGCAGTAGTGGTCAGTTCAAACAAAACATTTCACTCCATTTCCCTGATTTAGAAAATATTTTCCTTTCCTTCCTCATTTTTAAGTTTTAATGCCCATTTGCTTCTTTTCATTGTCATTATTTTAATTAATTTATTTATTTTTAGATTGGAAGGAATTTGATGCTTTTGTCTCCTATGCAAAACCAGAGTTCATTGAAACCAACCAAGAACCATGCACTGAGGAGCAGTTAGCTCTAGAATTCCTTCCACTCGTTTTAGAACATGATTATGGATATAAGCTGTGCCTCACAGAAAGAGACATCCTTCCAGGTGGAGGTAATATTTTCTCTGATTTCATGCAATAGCTAAAAAAAAAATAGCTGCAGCAATACTTTCCATCATAGAAAAGTGACAGCCTAATGTTAGGGGGATGTTAAACATAGCATCATTTGCAAGTACAGGTAGTCCACAACTTATAACAGTTCATTTAGTGACTATTTGAAGTTACAGCAGCACTGAAAAAAGTGACTTAGGATTGTTTTCAGACTTACATTGCAGCATCCCCATGGTCATATGATCAAAATTCAGCCACTTGGCATCTGACTCATATTTATGACAGTTGCAGTGTCCCGGGGTCATGTGATCACCTTTTGTGACCTTCTGACAAG
>NW_015429579.1:0-1180 GCF_001527695.2 Protobothrops mucrosquamatus | reverse complement strand
GGAGCCAAAGGCACAAATTTCCACCATATTAATACCACTTTACAAGGCCTTGGTGAGGCCACACTTGGAATCCTGCATCCAGTTTTGGTCACCACGATGTAAAAAAGATGCCGAGACTCTAGAAAGAGTACAGAGAAGAGCAACAAAGATGATTAGGGGACTGGAGGCTGAAACATATAAAGAACGGTTGCTGGAATTGAGTATGTCTAGTTTAATGAAGAGAAGGACGAGGGGTGACAGGATAGCAGTCTTCCAATATCTCAGGGGCTGCCCCAAAGAAGAGGGAGTCAAGCTATTTTCCAAAACGCCTGAAGGCAGGACAAGAAGCAACGGGTGGAAACTAATCAAGGAGAGAAGCAACCTAGAACTAAGGAGAAACTTCCTGACAGTGAGAACAATTAACCAGTGGAACCACCTGCCTCCAGAAGCGGTGAATGCTCCAACATTGGAAGTTTTTAAGAAGAGACTGGACAGCCATTTGTCTGAAATGGTATAGGGGGCCGGATATGGCCCACGAAGTGGTTTCATGTGGCCCCGAAGCCATCCTGGAAACAGTGAGTGAATGGCCCCCGCTGCCTTGGCCCTGCCCCAGGCCGGCCGGGAGCCAATGTACAATTTTGTGGTGGCCATATCTATGCTGAAACGCATTCAGTCTTAGCTCCACAAAGCCGTCTGGAAACAGCGAGGAACCAGCCCCTGCCACATCGGCCCCGCCCCCTGGGTGCATGCTGGGGAGGTGTCACCCTTTGTGAGGAATGAAGAAATGAACCATGCCTTGGCGCTTGCCCCGGTCCCACCCCCTTCTGCCAGAGACCCTCAGATCTGTCCCACTCCTGCCCAGGCCCCCACAGGCACCCTTGATGCGAACGATGTAGAGCTGGCCACGCCTACCCAGCAGGCCACACCCACTTCATCCACACCCACCCAGTAGGCCGCACCCACCCTGGCCACACACCCCCGAGTGCAACCCCAATGCTGATGCGGCCCTCAGTGAAATTGAGTTTGACACCCCTGGTATAGGGGTTCCTGCCTGAGCAGGGGGTTTGACTAGATGACCTCCAAGGTCCCTTCCAACTTTCTTCTTCTTCTTCTTCTTCTTCTTCTTCTTCTTCTTCTTCTTCTTCTTCTTCTTCTTCTTCTTCTTCTTCTTCTTCTTCTTCTTCTTCTTCTTCTTCTTCTT
>NW_015429578.1:0-1180 GCF_001527695.2 Protobothrops mucrosquamatus | reverse complement strand
AAAGCGCTCCATGGCATCGGACCTGGATATCTCCGAGACCGCCTTCTGCCGCAGATTACCTCCCATCGGCCGGTACGCTCCCACAGAGTGGGTCTCCTCAGGGTGCCGTCAGCCAGACAGTGCCGGCTGGCGACCCCCAGGGGGAGGGCCTTCTCGGTGGGAGCCCCCACCCTCTGGAATGAACTACCCCCAGAGATCCTGGTGATCCCGGATCTCCCCTCCTTCCGCCGCGCCCTAAAGACATGGCTTTTCCAACAAGCGGGATTGGCCTAGGGAATTTTAGTCGGGTTTTTAAGGGAAATTTTAATTATTAGGCCATTGCAAATATTTCCTTTTAATCTGGTTTTAAATTGGTATTTATTGTAATATTGGTTTTATAAGGCTGTCAGCCGCCCTGAGTCCGGT
The DNA here is from genome assembly GCF_001527695.2 of Protobothrops mucrosquamatus. Classification (NCBI taxonomy): domain Eukaryota; kingdom Metazoa; phylum Chordata; class Lepidosauria; order Squamata; family Viperidae; genus Protobothrops; species Protobothrops mucrosquamatus. The sequence continues at coordinate 775 of NW_015429578.1, read as the reverse complement.
AAGGAGAAGGGCGGGATACAAATCAAATAAATAAATAAATAAATAAAATGTGGCCTGCGAAGCCATCCTGGAAACAATGGCTGCCCGGGAGCCAATGTACAATTTTGTGATGGCCATCTATGCTGAAATGCATTCAGTCTTAGCTCCACAAGGCCGTCTGGAAACAGCAAGGGATCAGCCCCTGCCGTGTTGGCCCCACCCCCTGGGCGCATACTGGGGAGGTGTCACTCTTTGTGAGGAATGAAGAAATGAACCATCGCCTGGAAGTGGCCAACAAATGGCTCTTGCCTACTTCACATATCCAGCTTGATGGGCTCTGGGGGAGGGGTTTCAGCAGGTGTAGGCCACACCCACCCAGTAGGCTGCGCCCACCCTGGCCACACCTACCCATCCTGGCCACACCTACTTGCCCCCCCCGAGGACAACTGCAATGTTGATGCGGCCCTCAATGAAATTGAGTTTGACACCCCTGGGTTAGGGTTAATTAGTATTAAATGCCAAAAATGTTCTCTCTAAGAATAGAAAAAAAATCAATGTAAAAACACAACCAGGCAAATATAAATTATGGAGGGGGGGAAAGCAGGGAAAGTGGTTACCTTTGTTTTCAATCAGCAACACAACCACCCCTACCATCAATAACACCCCACAGCCTATGTCCCATATCTCCTATCCTTTTCCCATTTAGTCTCAGTTATGGAAGAATGGAGCATAGACTTTTCTTTGAATAAATCCATATTGTAGCAGATGAAGAGTTGTGGAAGGAGTACATAAATTT
>NW_015429577.1:0-1180 GCF_001527695.2 Protobothrops mucrosquamatus | reverse complement strand
TCAACCATTGTGACCGGTTAAGTTCGTGCCTGAAAGTCCTGCTTCAACAAGAAGAGCCTGCCACCCATCAATGCTGCATGAGTTCCGGTTGTAAGACATCTCACCGATCTCTAAAGAACATTACCGCAAGGCTGGACAAGGGGGGTTGTGGCTGGGAGGGCCTGGGCATTGGCGGCCTCTGAAGAGGTAGCGCTACAATTACAAGGGCAAAGACTTTCTGCTGTTGGAGTTTGTTGAACTGTTACTTCACCAATGTACAAACTTAGCATAAACCCTCCTCTCCAATGAGACCAAACGTAAGCACAGGATTACAATCTACACTCAAAGCTCCTAGGAAAAAATAGTGTATTTATTTAGAATGCTTGTAGGCTGTGTTCTAAAGCAGTTTTCCAAATAATAAATGCCTATTGCACGCTTAAAAACATTAAACTCAGGAAAAGTATTAACCAGTAGCACTACCTGTAATGGAATTGGTTCTATTTCTTTATAAACCACCAAGAATCTTTAGGGTGGTATATAAATGTAATCTATATAAATAAAAATGTACATGTTCGTTTGTTCAAAATCTTAAATCTCCGAAAGTTCTTCACCGATTGCTTTGAAATTTTGACACAACGTTGCATTCGAATACGCACGTGTTTTTATATGCCTGTATTATATAGATGTCACACCTGTGACAGGTAAAAACATGCTTTTTTAAAAAAACAGCGCCATCTGTTGGACGTAAAAGCAACACACGCTTTTACCAGACTGAGCCACAGCAACGCATGGCCGGGGACAGCTAGTTTATAATAAAAAAAACAACTCTATTCACTTAGAGTATAATAATAAAATAATTCACATTAATTCCTCAACTTGAAAAAAATGAGGCCATATTTTATAGAAACTTTTCTTGAGCAAGCTAGATAGTCATGTATTTCTGCCTGGTATTGAGTTCTATGTCTTTTTGGCTACTATCAGTAAAGCCCTTCATTTCATATGTTACCGTTTAATTATTTGCACAGATGTCTATACACATAGTGTGCAGATATGGGTGGAGATTTATTAGGTAAGAAATACATAAATTGTTCAATAAATGGGATCACATGATTTGACTGCTTATCTTATCCTTAAGGATAATTCAAGTGGTTATGTTTTACATCAGTTTCCAGGCAGCCCCATGTTGAATGTATTATAGTTA
>NW_015429576.1:0-1180 GCF_001527695.2 Protobothrops mucrosquamatus | reverse complement strand
GCCCCTTACAGCGAGATGAAATCAAGCAACCCCCACAGAAGAGTGGTCACCTATCTCTGAGCCTAAATCAACTAATAGAGGCTTTGCAGCAGTTTGAGGTGAAGCAGAGGCCAGAAGAGCTACAACCGGTGAGATTAATGATTAGAGATGCCCAGCAGCCATTGAGAGTCCTACAGCAGCAGGAGGCGTCACCAGCCCCGCTGGACAACAGCAGAGAATCCAGCAACCACTGGATCGGCAGGCAGGAGGGGCCCAACAGCAACTGGGGGTGCCACGTCAACCGCAGAGAATCCAACAACCGTTGGGTCAGCAGGCAGGGCTGGGCCAACAACTGAGGGCACCTCGTCAACTACAAAGAGCCCAGCAACCGTTGGATCAACAGGCAAGATGGGGCCAACAGCAACTGGGAGCGCCACGTCAACCGCAGAGAATCCAACAACCATTAGATTGGCAGGCAGGATGGGGCCAACAACAACTGGGGGCACCACATCAACAATATAGAGCCCAGCAACCATGGGACCAGCAACCAGGGTGGGGCCAGCCACAACAACCCCAGTGGTTCCCGCAACAGCCTGTGGTGGTACCACCTTTCAAAGCACCTTCGATGGAGATCCGGAAAAGCTGATTTTCTTTCTCAACCAAGGGCGCTCTCACTTGAACCGCTGGGCCAACCATTATCCGGACCCAGGTGCCATGGTCGACGTTATTGCATCCAACCTAGAGGGAGAAGCAGCCGAATGGCTGAATAATTTATATAGTGAACAAGTCCCTGAACTGGGAAATCCCCACCTCCTTCTGTTAGGTCTGAAAGAAAGATTTGAGGACCCATCCATGGCCCTCAAAGCAGCAAGACAAATTCACAAAATAAAACAAGCCGTAAGACCTGCCCTAGAGTATGTGCAGGAGTTCCGCAAATTAGCAGGCCGAACAGAGGGGTGGTCCGAACAATCCCTAGTTCAATACTTTATTGAGGGATTAGACCAGTGGTTCTCAACCTTTTTAATGCCGCGACCCCAACCGGTCATAAGTCGAGGACTAAACTGGTCATAAGTCGAGGACTAAACCGGTCGTATGTTGAGGACTAAACCGGTCATAAGTCGAGGACTACCCAACCGGTCGTAAGTCGAGGACTTTCCCTGCTCGGGAGCGCCGCGCATGTGTGGTTCCGCCCCCTGCACCA
>NW_015429575.1:0-1180 GCF_001527695.2 Protobothrops mucrosquamatus | reverse complement strand
CCTAGAACTAAGGAGAAACTTCCTGACAGTTAGAACAATTAACCAGTGGAACAACCTGCCTCCAGAAGTGGTGAATGCTCCAACACTGGAAGTTTTTAAGAAGAGACTGGACAGCCATTTGTCCGAAATGGTATAGGGTTTCCTGCCTGAGCAGGGGGTTGGACTAGATGACCTCCAAGGTCCCTTCCAACTTTGTTGTTGTTGTTGTTGTTGTTATTATTATTATTATTATTATTATTATTATTATTATTATTATTATAACACTTAGACTTATATACCGCTTCACAGCCCTCTCTAAGCAGTTTGCAGAGTCACCACATTGCCCCCATCAACCTGGGCGGACATACACTATCAGCCAGGGACTGTCACTTGTTGAGAAGATGGAAAAGAGGAAGAGGAGGAAGAGGAGGAAAGCAAACGATCAAGTTGATGAAGCCTCGGAGTTCTGACTTATTCAGCTCTCTCTATCGGAACCATGGCATCATGGCCATAAGAACGACAGCAGTGCCACAGTCGATAAAGTTGCCCACCTGTCTATTGACTTAGATGCCAACCACTGAAACCACCAAAAGGACTTTCTGCCTTCTGAGCAGCTGTTGGGCCAACGAAGCAAAACGACCCAGATCAACGGTCTCTGAAGATCCCCCCCTCTCTGCGTTCCCCAGAGGGTGACTCTCGGGCTGATTTTCCATCTCCTGCTCTCTGAGAAAGGCAACAGGGTGTCAAACAGTTGAGGCTGGCCAGCCACCGCACATGTATGTGTCGTAGCACCCAAGCCGGCTGCTGTGTTGTTCTGCCTGCCATCTGTGCGCGGGGGTGTGGAAAACGACTGGAGAGAGGCTTCACATATGTGCCCCTCAAAACACACACACCACAGGGTGTGAAAGAAACAATGCCCTGGGGCTGAGCCCAAAAGCTTGACGCTTGAGCGGGGTGAGTGCGTGGGTTGCAAATATTCTGGCACATGGTGTGTGTGTGGGGGGGGGGGTAGAGGTCAAAAGCCGGCCAGGTGCCCCCTTTTCTCTCTTGGTGGCCCTCTTGTCCTTTTCCCCTTAAGGAACAGATGCAAAATTCCTTCAGACCCACAACGAAGCGTGCAATCTCTTTTCTTTAGCCCCGTGCAAAATTTTCAAAACTCCCCGTAAAGTTGGCAGAACAGAGATGAAGCTGGAGGACGCCC
>NW_015429574.1:0-1180 GCF_001527695.2 Protobothrops mucrosquamatus | reverse complement strand
AATTCCCATGTGAAATTGAGTTTTAAATGAAATCTTGAGTTCTGTATCAAAGAATCAGTTACAGACTTGGAAGGAAATTTCCAAGTACGCTTATAGTTTCTATTCAGTTCTGATCTGTCCTGGTTATATTTTTTGCTATATTATGTAAGGCGTTTTTCACATGTTCAGTTGCATGTGCTCTGTATTAATAATCACCCTGCAATTATGGGTTGTAGTCTCAAATTGTTGAATATGTTGCACAGCTTGCCTTTTTCTATTTATTTTTCAGTTTTAACAAAAATGTGTATCTGATCACATTGATGTCTGTTTTAATAGAATGGAAGTAAAGGAATGCAGGCAGAAAACTAAGAAAATCTCCGGATTGTGACAGGGTAGAAATATAGACAATAAATAAAATGGAGAGATGTATAAGGAATGAGGGGAAAAACTGTTCACAGGGTAAAAAATAAGAAAAGGTAAGAAAAATAAAATGATCAGAATATATTAAGAGTTTTGCAATAGTTCAGCTTCAGTTGGAAGAGATGTTTCAGAAGGACTTCAGGACCTGTGATACATAAAAGCAGTCATATCTCTTTTTCAGAATCACATAGATATAGTGTACTGCAGGACTACTTCACTAGTAACGCCTTTCAGACATTATTGCACTTTACTTTGGTTTCCCTGTGTCAGCTGTTGAAAGCTATATTCCTTTGCAATGAGAGCGTAGGCATAAAATTTGAAATCCCTGCCTTATTCTAGCAATTATACACTGCATCTTGCAACAGTGATTTAACTCAGTACATACAAAGCATGGATTAAAAAAAATAAGAAACCTGCCATAGGGTCATTAGAGTTCCTGCAGTGGAAATGATTTTTTTTGTGGTTCTATAAAAAGTATCATCTTATTTTTAAAAATGAGTGTTGAAACCATGGCACAATTATTATGTCCAGGACTGATGACCAGCGAAGAACATCAACGCTTGGTCAGTCAAAACATGAAATAAAGGATCATTTTCTCCTATTTCAAGAAATAAAGTCTCTGTTGAGCTGCTTATCTTGTTGTATATAGAATAACTTTAGTATCAGAGGTTTGAAACTAAAAAAAAACCTGAAATCCTTATAGGCATTTGGGAAGGAAGGAAGGAAGGAAGGAAGGAAGGAAGGAAGGAAGGAAGGAAGGAAGGAAGGAAGGAAGGAAGGA
>NW_015429573.1:0-1180 GCF_001527695.2 Protobothrops mucrosquamatus | reverse complement strand
TTATTATTATTATTATTATTATTATTATTATTATTATTATTATTATTATTATTATTATTATTATTATTATTATATCGTAACCATTTTAGCATGAGCATTAATAAACAGTTCTCAAGGTGGGAGAACTCAATGTGGCCGTTGCACAAATAAAGATGGACCCATAATTCACATATCACACACACACACACACACACACACAGTTAGTCTGCAGTTGACTTTGAATCTCCTGCTTGAGGGGAAAAGCAGGACGGAGAAGAACATGTTTCTTGGAAGGAGCAAGATAGACCGAGAAGCGAGATAGAAATCAAACATTTATCTTCTTTGGACATTAAAACGGTTGCGACCACAGAAAGCCAGGGAACGTTCCAGAAACAGGAGATACAGATCAGATCAGCAGTTCCATCAGTGGCCTTGGTGCAGCTGTGGAGGGTCACTTTCCCCAGCATAAGAAGACAAAGAGAGAGAGAGAGATTTTTTTTAAAAAAGGATTATCTTATTTCAGGGGAAAACATTGCTATCTGAAGATATCGGGAGATGAGTGGCAATTCCCTTGCAGGAGTCCGTTAAATGCAGTGGGAGGTGGCAGTTTTGGGTTGCCTGCCTTGGTATAAAAGGACTGCTGCGTTTTTGTTTCACAACTGCCTCTTCGCCTTCCATGGGACAGCCCTGCTTGAGGTGAGGTCTCCGTTTTCTTGCTAAAGTTCCCTCTGTGTAGTTATTACACAAAGCCACACTTTATTTCTCCAGTTAGAATAGAATAGAATAGAATAGAATAGAATAGAATAGAATAGAATAGAATAGAATATGTGGAATTGGAATGGAATGGAATAGTGTAGGGTTCCTGCCTGGGCAGGGGGTTGGACTCGATGACCTCCAAGGTCCCTTCCAACTTTATTATTATTATTATTATTATTATTATTATTATTATTATTATTATTATTATTATTATTATTATTATTATTATTATTATTATTATTATTATTATTATTATTATTATTATTGTTATTGGAAGAGAAGAGAAGAGAGGAGAAGAGAAGAGAAGAGAAGAGAGGAGAAGAGAAGAGAAGAGAAGAGAGGAGAGGAGAGGAAAGGAGAGGAGAAGAGAAGAGAAAAGAAGAGAAGAGAAGAGAAGAGAAGAGAAGAGAAGAGAAGAGAGGAGAGGAGAGGAGAGGAGAGGAGA
>NW_015429572.1:0-1180 GCF_001527695.2 Protobothrops mucrosquamatus | reverse complement strand
GCGATCCAGGACGCCTTCGCTTCGGCGAAGCAAGAAACCGCCGCCGCCGCTGCAACTTGAAGTTAACTTGTGAGTTTACTTGTAAGCAGACGAACCAACTTTGGAAGCTTGCTTTTTATTTTGGACTCTACTTTAACTTTTATAACAAGTTTCTCCCCGTATGTGTGGAGGAATGAGGAAAAGTGAAACTAAAATGGCGCTGGATTGATACTTTTCAGCAAGAAGTGAAAGTGATTTCCGGTTTGAAATTTTTCTTACTTTGAATTTGCGTATTACTTGTTTTTACTGAACTGCTTAAACCTATTGCTAATATGGTTCTGAGAAAAATTGGCTTTGGGACCGTCTACATCCCTGATGGCTCAGACATCTCAACTTACTCCTGAAACTTTCCATTTGTCACCTCCGTTTTTTTCGCCTCCATCGTCTTTTGCTGGAGAACTGCGCAGCTTGGTCTCTGCAATGGCTGAGATGCTTCAATCGTTTGATGCTAGATTTCAAAGTAGATGTGATCAACTGATGCAGAAACAACAGGATTTTTTACAGAAACAGGAGGATTTTTGCTTGAGTCTTGTGGCTGCTTCTCAAAATCTGGCTGAACAAGTGGATCTGGTGATGGCTAATGGGGGTTGTTCACACCCTGAAGAGGCCATGCTGGAATCTTGTACTGACTTTTTGAAAACGAGTAAAATTGTGGAACAAGGAGTAAAAGAGGAGAGACTGAGTAGCCCTGAACAGGTTTTTATACATCAAGATATACAATTTCAAGAGTCAGAGCAACTTAATTGTGAATTTATACTGGGACTAAATGTGGAAATTATTAGGCAAACTAATTTTACACAAAGTTACTTGGACTCATTTCAATTGTTAAATATAACAAAGATTGATATTCAGATTATATTGGCAGAAAGGGGAGAAAATTTTGCTCAGTTTGAAGTGACTAAGTTTTGTAACCAAATTTTGAGGTTTCATAGTCGAAACGCCTTAATATTAACTTGGTTTAGAAAGAAACCCAGAGTTAGATATAAATATGACATTAAATGTTATTGGATGGGTTAAAAATGTCTTAAAGGTTTTTTTTCTGATTTAATGACGAAGGAAGTACAATTATGATAATGTTGTAATAATTGAATTTGTTTGACTTAATTAAAAGGGTGGGAATTTAGGCCCTAAAGGTTCCTTT
>NW_015429571.1:0-1180 GCF_001527695.2 Protobothrops mucrosquamatus | reverse complement strand
GTCTTTTTGCGAGTAGGCAGGCGGAAGATGGTATTAGTAATGATCAGGTCATGAGCAGCACATATCTTTAATAGTAACAGGCCATTGCTATTACATGTGCCAATTCCGTTTTTACCAATAACGCCATCCCAGGTAGAATGATCGGACCCCACTCTCGCGTTGAAATCACCAAGTAAAATCAACCTGTCGGTGCGCTTCACGGATGAAAGTAGGGCATCAAGATCTTCATAAAACTTGTCCTTTACTTCATCTGGGTTTGTCATTGTGGGTGCATAGGCACTGATCAGTGTGGCTTGCTTTCCACTTAGCAGTGGGAGATGCAGTGTCATGAGTCGATCATTCACACCCTTTGGAAGACTGGCAAGTTGGCGGACAAGATGGTTCTTAACCGCTAAGCCAACTCCAGACTCACGACGTTGGTCACTGCTACATCCACACCAAAAGAATGTGTAGCCGCCTCCTGTTTCTGTAAGCTGACCTTCATTGGCTAGACGAGTTTCACACAGGGCCGCAATGTCAATGTTAAATCTTGCAAGCTCTCTGGCTACCAGAGCTGTTCTTCTTTCTGGGCGATCCGCTGATGGGTTGTCTTGAAGCGTACGTACGTTCCATGTACCAATGATAAGTGGTAACACCTTGTGTTTTGTCTTAAGTTTTGTATTTTGACCACATGAAGTGGGATCCCCTCCAACCGCGGTAGGCTGGACAGGGTTTGAAAGAAGCAACAATGTTTAGGGCACATTTTCTAGCCCCTTCCTCATACTACGGAGGTGAGCAGTGTGGTCCTAAAGAGGGCTGCTCAGTCACTCAGATAGACGCCGAATCCAGCTGTTGCTTCATCTGCAAGAAGCGACCATTAGACCTGAGCCGCCTGTGTGCAGGTCCGCGTCCACAGCTCCCAGTGATTCCACACCTGCTGCTTCACCGCTCGCCTATCGCCACAGGACTTTGAAATTTATGGGAGTTAGGAAAAGTATCATCATCATCATCATCATCATCATCATCATCATCATCATCATCATCATCATCATCATCATCATATTTTTCCAGTTAAGATATAAGCAAATCCAAAACTAAAAACAAAAACAAAACTAAAACCCAACCCTCACCTAGAATAACAATATATCTCATTTCATCTCTCAACAACTTTGTTTTCCTTTTATTTTTACACAGAAAAAAA
>NW_015429570.1:0-1180 GCF_001527695.2 Protobothrops mucrosquamatus | reverse complement strand
ACCCGCCCTCAATGGGATATTGTAGCCTTAGCTTTTCTCTTTTCAACCGTCCCCTGAAAACGAGGCGTCAATTTGGATCCGTTTCCAGCATTTCCGCGGAGATTTCTCTTCGGGTCCTGCCTTGTTGCGTATCACCTGGTCGTGCGGCCGGTGGTTTTCCTCCAGAAGCGCAGGGCGGTTGGAGAGGAAGCGATCCCCCCTAAGTTATTGGGGTCATAAATTAAGACACTCCGACAGGCGCTTTCAGCGTTGCCAGCATAGATAGCTTTACTTCTCGCAGACAGAAGTCGGTAATTTGGGAGATACGGGGCTTCTCAAGAGCAAGCTGATGAATTAAAAAAAAAGAAAAAGAAAAAGAAAAAGAAAAAGCCGCTTCCTGGGATCGAACTGGCTCTGGCTCTCTTTGTCTTTTTTGTCCGGAATGAAGTTTTCTGAAGTCGCGCGCTTCTTCCCAGAAAGGCTTGCAAGAGCCACCAGGTGGCCTTCGGTCTCTCCAAAAGGGCGGCTCGCCCTGGCAGTGGAGCTCAGCCACGCGTGGGGCGGGTTTTGGGCTCCGGCGAGGCAGCTCGCTCGCCCCAACCCACTCCGGCCCTCTTACCCCCCCCCCCCTTAGGGTTGCCAGGTCTGCTTCCAAAAAATAGCGGACAAGCGGGGGTGGTGGTGGTGGTGGTTTAAGTAGTAAAAAAAAGTAGACTGTACAGCTTTAGATTACGTACCATTTCATCATAAAGCTTTTGAATAAAAAAAAATGTCCACTATTTTGTGAAAAAAAAAATAGTGAACATAATGTGAAAAAAGTGGACTGTCCACTCAAATAGTGGACACCTGGCAACCCTAACCACCACCCCCCCGAGCCTCGGCTTCCACCTGGCCCGTTACTTTCTCTTCCCCTCCCCTGAAAAAGGCTCCGATTGTTGCCTACAGGACCTCCTTGGGAGGCGGGCCAAGTCTAGAGCTCATTGAGCTAAGGCTGGTGGATCGGGCCGTCGGTGCCCGGACGTCGAGCACCGACCACTCCTGTGCTTTTCATTCCTTGTGGCCGTAATTACACCGCCGGGTGTGTCTGTTCTGTGTCATCAGAGAGGGTCTCAAATGCTTTCTCCGGCAGCGAGTAGGGACCGTCAAAAGAGGGCTGGCTGGGGAGGGGGGGGGAAGGAGGGGAGGAAGAAAGGGGGGGGGG
>NW_015429569.1:0-1180 GCF_001527695.2 Protobothrops mucrosquamatus | reverse complement strand
TTCCATTTCTGAGCTTTACCTTAGGCGGTAGCCCAAGGTGTATCTTTCAATTGTTCTTAGAAATTCCATTCAGCTAGAAACGTTTTGAGACAGAGCTGAAATTTTAAAAAGAGACACATATTCAGGTTCCCCAATGTTGGGGAAGCTGAAAAACCACTTGTTTACCAGATGTGAGCTTTCCTAGAGGAGTTAGCCCAAGGTGAATCTTTCAATTGTTGGTAAAACTCTCATTCAGCCAGAATAGACAATTTTTCAGACATAACTCAAATTTGAAAAAGAAACACATATTCAGGTTCCCCAAGGTTGGGGAAGCTCAAAAACCACTTTTCCGTATATGAGCTTTACCTGAGGAGTTAGCCAAAGTCGAATCTTTCAATTGTTTGTAAAACTCTCATTCAGCTAGAATAGACAATTTTTCAGACATAACTCAAATTTGAAAAAGATACACATATTCAGGTTCCCCAATGTTGGGGAAGCTGAAAAACCATTTGTTTTCTGGATGTGAGCTTTCCCTGAGGAGTTAGCCCAAGGCGAATCTTTCAATTGTTGGTAAAACTCTCATTCAGCTAGAATAGACAATTTTTCAGACATATCTCAAATTTTTAAAAGAAACACATATTCAGGTTCCCCAAGGTTGGGGAAGCTGAAAAACCATTTCTTTTCTGGATGTGAGCTTTCCCTGAGGAGTTAGCCCAAGGCGAATCTTTCAATTGTTGGTAAAACTCTCATTCAGCCAGAATAGATAATTTTTGAGACATAACTCAAATTTGAAAAAGAAACATATATTCAGGTTCCCCAAGGTTGGGGAAACTGAAAAACCATTTGTTTTCCGGATGTGAGCTTTCCCTGAGGAGGTAGCCCAAGGCATATAATTCAATTGTTCTTAAAAATTCCATTCAGCTAGAAACGTATTGAGACAGAGCTGAAATTTGAAAAAGAGACATATAATCAGGTTCCCCAAGCTTGTGGAAGCTGAAAAATCACTTGTGTTCCGTACCTGAGCTTTCCCTGAGGAGTTAGCCCAAGGCGAATCTTTCAATTGTTGGTAAAACTCTCATTCAGCCAGAATAGACAATTTTTAAGAAATAACTCAAATTTGAAAAAGAAACACATATTCAGGTTCCCCAAGGTTGGGGAAGCTGAGAAACCATTTGTTTTCCGGATGTGAGCTTTCCCTTAT
>NW_015429568.1:0-1180 GCF_001527695.2 Protobothrops mucrosquamatus | reverse complement strand
TAAATGTTCAGATATTCTCATTAAAAAGAAGTCCATTTCAAAAGAAGGCACACAATAAACCATGGTTCACCTTTCCTATCTCTGATATTAAAAGGACAAAGCTCGGAAATTTGGGGTTACAACACTGAGTAGAAGAACAAAATGTTTAGACCTTTTTTTAAAGCCCATTTATCAACCCTCTTGTTGACTTTTAAAGCTTCCTTGCTACCAAAGTGTCCTTTGGGAATGTGTAAAATATGGGGAAAATTAAAGCATCAGAGATGGAATGGGTTTCATCTATACAACAAAACTAAGCATGAAGAAAGTTCCATCTCTTTCTTACTTGGAATTGAGCAATTGGCTTCTGAGTTTTCATCTTCTCCTTACAGGTCTGAAGAAACAGGCTGCACCTGTGCTGCTCCTGTCTCTTTAAGCCCTCTGCTCAGCCAGGGCGTCAACCTTGATTATAAAAGCTGTGCTGAGAGCCAGCTCAGAGTGGCTATAGGTGGGGGAGAGGGAACAAGTATCTCTGCCTGTGGAAATAAGTATCTCTGCCTGTGGAATTAAAGCAGCCAGAGAGATGTAATTTTCCTTAGCAGTACTCAGAAGTAGGAGTAGTAGCTTGCAGAAGGAGTAGTAGTTGTAGGAGTAGAAGTGGGAAAGAGTGGAGTAGGGGTGAGTAGTGCACAATAGCCTATGAATGCTTGTGTGTGTTGGAGCTGTGTTGTTGTTGGCTTATTTGGAGCCCACCAAAATGGGTATACTGAAAAGAATCCATGACAAAAGGGGGGAAGCAGGGTGGGATATCTGTAAAAAAAGTGGAAGAGCCAACATAGGCAACCACACAAATGGAGATGGCTTAAACTCAAGAGTTCATTAAACATTCCATAAAAAAAAACCAAACCTAGATACAAAAGGAAAAGAGTTTGACCCTCACAGAAGTCAGACTTTGCAGGGAATGATCAACATCCTGGCTTTAGAAACCAGATTTCTTACCAGAACCTACACCACACAGAGGTAGAAGGGGTGGAGTCTCCCTTAGAAAAGACTACTACCTTGGTTGACTTAAGGTATCCACCCTTTGCCTGTAGTTAAAACAAATATAGACCAGCCAGAAATGAAGCTAGGCTCAAATACTTAAGCCAATATCACTAATATTAAAACAACAGCAAAAGGAAATGCTGCTGCTAATTAAAGAGAA
>NW_015429567.1:0-1181 GCF_001527695.2 Protobothrops mucrosquamatus | reverse complement strand
TGCCGTCAGCCAGACAGTGCCGGCTGGCGACTCCCAGGGGGAGGGCCTTCTCGGTGGGAGCTCCCACCCTCTGGAACGAACTACCCCCAGAGATCCGGGTGATCCCGGATCTCCCCTCCTTCCGCCGCGCCCTTAAGACATGGCTCTTCCAACAAGCAGGACTGGCCTAAGGGGAAATTTTTAGAGGGGTTTTAAAAGCTATTTTAATAATTAACAAGGCCAAATATTTAATATTTTATTTTAACTTTGTTTTAATGATAGTTTTGGGGGCATTTCTGTAGTTGTTTTTATCAGGCTGTCAGCCGCCCTGAGTCCGCAAGGAGAAGGGCGGGGTAAAAATTCTGAAAATAAAATAAATAAAATAAAATAAATAAATCCAGCTGAGTACAATGCATTGGCTATTTCTTTAGTGGGCGTTCCTGCTTTGGCATTAAGAGCTCATATTAATATAAACTCTGTTGCCTGTAGTCTGGCCAAAACAATTAACGCTACTTCGGTGGCATTATCGGCCATTAATCAAGAACTCCAAAACAGGGCTGCCATAGACTATCTTTTGCTCCGCCAACATCTTGGTTGTGATTCATTTGAGGGGATGTGCTGTTTTAACCTCACTGATCAATCAGGGGTAGTAAAGCAACATATCAAGGTCCTTCACAAAGTGGCTTCTGAGCTGCAGATCAATACCTTGGGCAGCTGGTGGGACAACCTGTGGTCCTGGCTCCCGATGGGCCTTATTGGGAACATCATTCAGTATGCAGTAATCCTTCTTGCTCTACTGGTTGGTGGCTGTTGCCTGGTTCAGTGTCTCTTTTCCCTAGCCGCTAATATATCTCTGCCAAAGCGGATGTCTCTGTTGGCTGAACGGAAAGCAATGGCCCAGGTCATGGCTCTGTGGGATTATGAAAACATGAAAGTAGCGGATTCTAGTGTCACTGGTGGAGAAAAATCGTCCTAAGAAGTAGATTGTTCTCCAAAAGGGGGGAGTGAGGTGGAAGGTCAAAAGGCATTCCAGAAATTGCTGAGTCTGGAGATAATGCTCTCTCTCACTGTCCTTGACTGCTTCAGCCATATTTCACCCATATCCTGTTTTTGCTTTGCTTAGTAGCCAATTCACTATTTTTATCTCTGTGTCAATGTTCAACTGTCTGGTAATTTTCCATACCATCAGGAATGCTGAGCTC
>NW_015429566.1:0-1181 GCF_001527695.2 Protobothrops mucrosquamatus | reverse complement strand
GAAGCTCACATGACCCTGGGACACTGCAACCAGCATAAATATAAACTAGTTGCCAAGCGTCTGAATTTCTGATTGTGTGACCGGCAATGGTTGTTAGCATGAAAAACGTCATAAGTCACTTTTTCAGTGCCGTTGTAACTTTGAATGGTCACTAAATGCATGGTTGTAAGTCAAGGACTACTGTAAAGGAAAAACATAAAAAAAGCAGCTCTTTTCTACTCTCTGCCCTGTTCCCAAATTTGTGGAGCTTTCGGTGAAATCAAATTTCACATAGTGCTCTCCACTTTTGTAACAAGATGGGATTCTATCAATCTTTTCTATTCTATTCAAGTTCTTTAGATGAGAATTTTCATGGTTAGCTACTGAACTGAGGGGGAGGGGAACCATAGAATTGATTTCTGGTAGAATAGGTAAGCTTTGGAGGGGGTGTACGTGTGAATCAATCTTGCAAATCCATGCAGTTTTCTTGGTAACATTTTTTCCAGAGTGGTTTCCATTGCCTTCTTTCTAAGGTTAAGAGAGACTGACTGGCTCAAAGTTACCCAGATGACTCCTGTATGTGTGGCAGGATTAGAACACATGGATCTCCTGATTTCAAGACCAGTGCCTTTACCCACTCTACCAAACCACAGATGTTTTAGAACACAGTTCCATAGACTAAGACACCTAGAATAATATACAGGAGACCTAATCACTAATCTAGATGAAATCTCATACAATGAGAGATCTAGTTTCAATATATAATTCAAGTCTGAAGGTCACTGGATTACTAACAACAGTTTAACCTATGTCACAGGACAGATAACTATTGTATATACCTTAAAAATCTTGGTGGAAAAACTGGTGATATAAATGTTACAAATAAGCATCCTAATACAATAACCACTTTTAAATTGTGGGATTTCAAATTCTTATATTTGCAAATTCATAATGTCTGTTTCCTGACACTCAGCTCCTCTTGGTTATTGTTATTGCAAGTCTCTATTATTATTATTATTATTATTATTATTATTATTATTATTATTATTATTATTATTATTATTATTATTATTATTATTATTATTATTATTTATTGAATTTATATACCGCCCTATCTCCCTTACGGGACTCAGGGCGGTGAACAGGCGATAATAAAAACCACGATAAATATACGCAAGTTTCTGTTCTAAAATCAAATTAAA
>NW_015429565.1:0-1181 GCF_001527695.2 Protobothrops mucrosquamatus | reverse complement strand
GAGCCGCTCTACCGCCAAAACATCTAAACAGGTTGATAAACAAGCTACCAGGAGGCACCAAGCCTTGGAAAAGGAGTTCTCCAAAGCGCAGAAGAGAGCTAGGCTGGAGACTCATGGGTCTGCGGGGTTAAACTTAGAATTACCCCTAGGGGTTTCAACTTCTCCCAGGGGTGTTTGGTCGAGTGGGGATTGCTTCCCTTCCCCCGCACAAGGCGGGGTGGAACAGGTTTCACCAGATCCACAACCCTCCACGCCCAGGGTAGCGCAGGGGGGTCCTGAGGCCACCTTTACACCTACTGCGGCGGGGCTCCGCCCAGCAGAACCGATTCCCTTCTTTTCGGAAGAACGTCTGGCGCTATTAATAAAACAAGCGGTCGACCATGCCCTTGACACTAGGGCCAGGGCGGCTAGGCCAGTTTCTTCCCTTCCAACCCCTCCTTCCCAACCTGAGGTGGAGGCTCATTACGTCCCATCTTCTCCTTCTGGGTCTGTTGTTTCTGAGGACTCATACCTCAACCAACCTCCCCCTGGTCAGGAAATTCTAATGTCAGAGGAGGAGGATGTTCTTCCAGAGGCTCCTGCATTTACAGGCTTATTTAACCCTGCCTTTTTTGTCACCATCCTGCGCAAGGCCACGTCTATGGCCCATCTAGGACAGGGATCCTCGTCAACTGAGGCTCCCGTTCTTCCAGATCCGGAGGCGGCTCCAGTTTACGTTGAACCTGTCGCAACACAACACCGTATTCCCTGTCCTTCCCTGTTTCTGACCGCAATCAAGAAGCAGTGGTCCTCTCCGGCATCACTTCCTTTACCAGGTAACACAGATAAGAAACTGTATAATGTTGCCAAGGAGCTGGAGGAGGCATTAGAAATCCCGGAGTTGGACGAACCCTTGGGGCCCCTGGTATCGGCCACGGCCATATCCGGTGAGTTTTCAGAGGCCCTTAAGGCCGAGGACCGCAAGTGCGAGTCCACCTACAAAAGAACGCACCAGGCGGCTGCCTGGGCGATCAGGACCGCAACTTCGGCCTCTTTCTTCACCAGGGCCGCCCTCACCTGGCTTCGGGAGCTCCAAGCCCGAGTTCCTGCGGAGGATGTCCGCACGCACTTGGATCTTAGCAAAATGGTGGCAGCCACGGAATATGCGTCGGACGCATCCTTACAGGCCGCTAGGTTTTCTT
>NW_015429563.1:0-1181 GCF_001527695.2 Protobothrops mucrosquamatus | reverse complement strand
AGGGAAGGAAAGAAGGAAGGAAGGAAGGAAGGAAGGAAGGAAGGAGAAAGGCAAACTCATGAATAATCTTCATTTTAATCCTATACTTGCTTTTCTCACCTATCCAACCTGATGGCTGACTTTATTTATTTATTTAGGTTTTCCAACCTCCCTCCTCACCCCTTGCATGGTTTGAGCATTGCTCCAAGAAAAAGCATTCCCGACAAGCCTTTTTTTTTTACTCACTTACTCCATCCTGAGCTCATCATTATATGACACACCCAACACTTGCTCTACATACAAAACCAATATCTCAGGGTCTCTAATGAACTTACACAGGGTCCCCTTCTGAACCAGTCCCCTGCCTTTGGCGAGCAAATCACCGTTCTGCTCATGTCACAAGTTCAGACTTCCGAGAACATTTCGGCCTCTCAAATGCACTTAGCTCCAAACAATGCAAGATCCATCTGCCCATATATAAATTGATGAACCTACCTAGTTTGGGTAATGAAACCTCTGCAAGAAAACAACCAAGCTCAGAGACCACCAAGGACCCCTCGCATATAAAAAAGGTGGGCAAGGAAAGAGCCACAAACCAAAAGAAAATGCAAAGAGTGAAAAAAAAACAACAGATTTAGAGTCTAATCCAGTCAACAAAATGTTTCAACTTACTGAACCATGTGGACCAGTCCTGGAGTTAGGAGTCAATTCCGAAGCATCAGATTTATGACTCTGGAATTAAAAGAGAGAGAGGAAGGATATGAGAAACAAATTTGACAATTCTGCTGCTCGCTTAGAACATAAAGCATAGAATCATAGGAATGGATATAAAAAAGATGTTGAGACTCTAGAAAGAGTGCAGAGAAGAGAACAAAGATGATTAAGGGACTGAAGACTAAAAGGAACAGTTGCAGGAATTGGGTATGTCTAGTTTAATTAAAAGAAAGGACTGGGGGGTGACACGACACTGTTCCAACATCTAAGGGGCTGCCATCAAGAAGAGGGGAGTCAACCTAGTCTCCAAAGCACCTGAAGGCAGGACAAGAAGCAACGGATGGAAACTAATCAAGGAGAGACCCAATCTAGAACTAAAGAGAAATTTCCTGACAGTGAGAACAATTAACCAGTGGAATGTCTTGCCTCCAGAAGTTGTGGGTGCTCCATCACTGGAGGTTTTTAAGAAGAAATTGGACAACCACTTG
>NW_015429562.1:0-1181 GCF_001527695.2 Protobothrops mucrosquamatus | reverse complement strand
CATATATAGTTTTATCTGAAGCCAAGCTTTTTAATAACTTTGCTTATTCCTTCCTTCCTTCCTTCCTTCCTTCCTTCCTTCCTTCCTTCCTTCCTTCCTTCCTTCCTTCCTTCCTTCCAAGAGGCAAGTGGAGTTTCTTTGGTTTTTTTGGGAGATGTTTCACTTCTCACCCAAGAAACTTCTTCAGTTCAGTCAGAACTGAACTGTTCAACTGAACTGAAGAAGCTTCTTGGATGAGAAGTGAAACATCTTCAAGGAAAAACAAAGAAAGTCCACTTGCCTCTTGGAAAAAAGCACCTTTGGGACAACTATGACCTAGATGACTGAGTACCTCCATAGATATCCTTCCTGCCTTGTTTTCCTGGTTTTAAAGTTTTTGTGAAGGTTATTTTATGATCGAGTGATTGTTATTAACTCCTTTACTGGGGAAGACGTGAAATGAATGAATGGCACACAGTTCTGTGATTTTTTTACGGAAATGAGAATGGAGCTGTCATGAAAACACTATTCGCACCTGCAGAGTTTTCATTTTTTTCCCCCAAATGGGAATCACACTCAATATATAAATGAGGAGAAATTTCACCACTCTCAAAATATCCACAGGGTCTATTTTACAAGCAACTGACTATACTATTGCATATTCTCACAAGTTAGAAAAGATAGGTTCTACATTCATAACACAGAGAAATGGTTGCTGAGAATGAGAATAGTAATAATATCTGAAGTACAACAATCCTGGTATGTGTTGTTTTCAGAACGTGGTACTCTTAGTAGTAAGTATTCAGATGTACTTGTCTGGGCAACTATACATCCCAGCTTTCATTTGACCCATGATGAAAAATACAAGCAGAAGTACTTATGGACATTTTGGATAAGTCTATTAATACAATTTGTTATTATAAACTGGATAAATTCTTTAGAGAAATTTATTTGGTGGCAGCTTATTATAACTTAGGATCCTGGCAAAGCTTTTTTGAAAAAACAACCAGGATTCTTAATAACTTAGCAGTATGAAACTCTGGCTCTTAACTCTGTTTTTCTCTCTGACTTACATGCTCCTTTGGTTGAATTGTTTTACTTGGATATTTGGAGCTTTCTAAAACTTTCAGCTAGATAGTGGTATGAAGGTGACTTGAATGCATACATAAGAAAGAAATTTGGGCAACTGTAGGATTCATAAG
>NW_015429561.1:0-1181 GCF_001527695.2 Protobothrops mucrosquamatus | reverse complement strand
TAACAATGCTCTCAAGCATAATCAAAATATGTTCAGGAGGTGAAGCTTCACCACACTTTTATGGTTTAGCGTTACACATGAACAAGGCCACTCAGGTTTGCCAAATGAACTCTGGTTATCAATTGGACAGGGAGATCCAGGTTCTTTTCCATCCTCAGCCTAGAAGCTTATTGTAGGAGAAGGGCAGGCAGAGCTGGAGTGTGGACTTAATTGTGTCATTACATTCCCACAAACAGTCCAAGTTCAACCTGTCTTGAATTCTGTTGACCCTTACCTGGCGCCAATTTACTATTGAATTTTAGCTGACTAGATTCTTGTGTATGTCCTTGAGCAATAGATCTTTTGAACTTAACTTATGGTCCTGATCTTTCATGCCTGGCATTATTAAGTTATTCTGGGCCAGTCACTCTGTCTCAGCACAGATCTGTTGTGGGGAAAAAATGGGAAGAGGCAAATGCTGTGTCTACTTTCCTGAGGCTCTGAACAAAGGGCAAGATGTAGATCTATTAAACAAGTAAATTAGGCATTTCACCATTAAAAAATGAACAGAGAAAGAAACGCTTCAACATTCACCCCATTCAATTTAGCCTTGTCTACATCTGTCACATATCCTTACCTACTGCAACTTGTAGTCTTCCTCTAATATTGTGTGACCTTGGCCACCCAAAAAACTTGCCTGATGGGAGGAGGGGGGCATGACATAATATCACATCTGTATCTCTCTGTTTCTCTCTCAGAGCTTAGTAGAAGGTGGACTATATACAGCATTCTAATAGAGCTTACAAATTCTTGTTAATCTGCAAAAGGCTACATGAAACTAAATCTTAAAAATTGGGATAAGAAATTTTATTTGAAGGCAGCAATACTTCAAGGTGCTGCCTCTAAAAAACAACAACTGACAACAAAACACCAAAGATGGCCATCTCTCAATTTCAGAAACAAAACAATTGATTCACAAAACAGAATTTCCAAAGATGCTTTTATTTATTTATTTATTTATTTATTTACACAATTTATATGCCGCCCTTCTCCCCATGGGACTCAGGGCGGCTCACAGCATATTAAAACATCGTACAAAAAAATTTTCCCCTGCTAAAAACCAATTAAAACCCAAATATTGGTAGCTGTGGCTCTTTAAAATCATTTAAAAATTGTCCCTATTTAAAACTCACCCTAGGTCA
>NW_015429560.1:0-1181 GCF_001527695.2 Protobothrops mucrosquamatus | reverse complement strand
CGAGTTCATGCTGACCTAACCCTAACCCTAAATGGAATTTTCCCAAATAGGATATTCCTATGTATTTTACCTGGAAACATAGATGGGGCAGCCTAGAAAAGTCAGTGCCCTCCTAACCATTCCCAATCACTCCGGGTTTCTTAGTGATGTCCATTTTGAAATCCAATGTCATGCTGACCTAACCCTAACCCTAAGTGGATTTTTCCAAAATAGGATTTTCCCATATATTTTACCAGGAAACATAGATAGGGCAGTCTAGAAATGTCGGTGCCCTCCTAACCGTTCCCAAGCACACCGGGTTTATTGGCGATGTCCATTTTCCTCTCCGACGTCATGCTCACCTAACCCAAACCCTAAGTGGAATTTTCCCAAATAGGATATTCCTATGTATTTTACCAGGAAACATAGATAGGGCAGCCTAGAAAAGTCAGTGCCCTCCTAACCATTCCAAGCACTCTGAGTTTCTTGGCGATGTCCATTTCCCTCTCCGAGTTCATGCTGACCTAACCCTAAGTGGAATTTTCCAAATAGGATTTTCCCATATATTTTACCAGGAAACATAGATAGGGCAGCCTAGAAAAGTCAGTGCCCTCCTAACCATTCCCAAGCACTCCGGGTTTCTTGGCGATGTTCATTTCCCTCTCCGACGTCATGCTGACCTAACCCTAAGTTGAATTTTATCAAATAGGATTTTCCCATGTATTTTACCAGGAAACATATATGGGGCAGCCTAGAAAAGTCAGTGCCCTCCTAACCGTTCCCAAGCACTCTGAGTTTCTGGGCGATGTCCATTTAGAAATCCAATGTCATGGTGACCTAACCCTAATCCTAAGTGGATTTTTCCCAAATAGGATTTTCCCATATATTTTACCAGGAAACATAGATAGGGCAGTCTAGAAGAGTCGGTGCCCTCCTAACCGTTCCCAAGAACTCCGTGTTTCTTGGTGATGTTCATTTTCCTCTCCGATTTTATGGTGACCTAACCCTAACCCTAAGTGGAATTTTCCCAAATAGGATATTCCCATGTACTTTACCAGGAAACATAGATGGGGCAGCCTAGAAAAGGCAGTGCCCTCCTAACCGTTCCCAAGAACTCCGAGTTTCTTGGCGATGTCCATTTCCCTCTCCGAGTTCATGCTGACCTAACCCTAACCCTAAGTGGAATTTTCCCAAATAGGATA
>NW_015429559.1:0-1181 GCF_001527695.2 Protobothrops mucrosquamatus | reverse complement strand
AGGAAAATTCCACTTAGGGTTAGGGTTAGGTCACCGTGAAGTCATAGAACAAAATGGACATTGCCAACAAATTCAGAGTGGTTGGTTATGGTTAGGAAGGCACTGGATTTTCTAGTCTGCCCTATCTATGTTTCCTGGTAAAATACATGGGAAAATCCCATTGGAGGAAAATTCCACTTAGGGTAAGGGTTAGGTCACCTTGAACTCCTAGAGCAAAATGGACATTGCCAATATATTTGGAGTGCTTGGATTTGGTTAGGAGGGCATTGACTTTTCTAGGCTTCCCTATCTATGTTTCCTGGTAAAATACATGGGAAAATCCCATTGGAGGAAAATTCCAATTAGGGTTAGGGTTAGGTCACCATGAACTCACACAGCAAAATGGACATCGCCAACAAGTTTGGAGTGATTGTTTATGGTTAGGAGGGCACTGACCTTTGTATCCTGCCCTATCTATGTTTCCTTGTAAAATACATGGGAAAATCCCATTGGAAGAAAATTCCAGTTATGGTTAGGGTTAAGTCACCATGAACTCATACAGCAAAATGGAGATCGCCAACAAAGTCAGAGTGGTTGGTTATGGTTAGGAAGGTACTGACCTTTCTAGTCTGCCCTGTTTATGTTTCCTGGTGAAATACATGGGAAAATCCCATTGGAGGAAAATTCCGCTTAGGGTTAGGGTTAGGTTACCATGAACTCATAGAGCGAAATGGACATTGTCAAAATATTCAGAGTGCTTGGGTATGGTTAGGAAGGTACTGACCTTTCAAGGCTGCCCTACCTATGTTTCTTTGTAAAATACATGGGAAAATCCCATTAGAGGAAAATTCCAGTTAGGGTTAGGGTTAGGTCACCATGAACTCATAGAGCGAAATCGACATTGCCAATATATTTGCAGTGCTTGGATTTGGTTAGGAAGGCACTGAATTTTCCAGTCTGCCCTATCTATGTTTCCTATTAAAAAATATGGGAAAATTCTATTGGGGAAAATTCCAGTTAGGGTTAGGGTTAGGTCACCGTGAACTCATAGAGCAAAATGGACATTGCCAATATATTTGGAGTGCTTGGATTTGGTTAGGAGGGCATTGACTTTTCTAGGCTGCCCTATCTATGTTTCCTGGTAAAATACATGGGAAAATCCCATTGGAGGAAAATTCCACTTAGGGTTAGGGTTAGGTCAC
>NW_015429558.1:0-1181 GCF_001527695.2 Protobothrops mucrosquamatus | reverse complement strand
CTCAAATGTCTGACAGGGCCCTCCCGCCAGTCAACCCCCTCCCCCACTCCCAGGCCCATAAGCCGCGGCCCCAAGGCCAACTTTCACACCCACACACCCACACCCACACCCGGGTTGCCAAGGCCGGATCCTTCCCATGCCCCCACTGGGGCGGGGGTCTCCATCGCGGGGGACGCAGCGAGGCCTGGGATCCGGCGGGGGGGGGCTCCTTTCTTCCCTCCCCCTCCACGCCCGGGGAAGGCGAGGGAGACCTGCAGCGCGTGGAAAGACCCCCCCCACTCACCCCCAGGACACCCCCCCCACACACACACACAGGCGTCCTCGGCCTCCGCGGGCGGGAGAGGCCGGGCGCCCCTGGCTGCCAGCCCGGAGGAGGAGAAGGAGGCGAGGAGGAGGCGGCGGCCCTGCCCTTCCCTTCCCTTCCCTTCCTCGGGCAAAAGGCCCCGCGGCCTGCCCGGCCCGCAGCGGCAGGAAGCGCGGGCGGGAAGCCCCCCCCCCAAGCCCGTCGGGCCGAGGCGCCCGCACAAAGAGGCGGCAGAGGCGGCGGCGGGCGCGCTGGCTACAATGTCTCCGCCGCCTCGCCACCATGTAGCCAGCCAGCCAGGCGGGCAAGGCAGGCAGGCGCGGCGGTGGGCGCGTCGTGGTGGGCGCTCGCTTACCCAGCGGCAAGGCCTTGTTGAGCAGGTGGGAGCTGCCCATTGAAGCGGGCTCCGGGCGGCTGCCGGGCGCGAGGAGGCGAAGCAGATGGCGGCGCCCCGACGGTGCCCCCGCCGCCCGCCCGCCCGACGCTGCGCCCAGCCAGGCAGGGAAGGGGGAGGCGCGGCCCGGCCCAGCCCAGCCCGGGACTCAGGCTGGGTCCGCCCGCCCGCCTGCCTCGATCTCCCGGTTGCTGCCAGGCGGCGGCGCAGGAAGGCGAGCGGGCGGGCGGGCGGGCGAGAGAGGCAGGGGGAAGGAGGCACCTACCCGGCCGGGCGAAGGCCACCAACGACGGCAACAACTGCTGAGGCTCCTCCGGCGCGGCGATGCTGCTGCTGCTGCTGCTCGGCCGCCTCTTCCGTCCTCCGCTGGCCGGCCGCGCCGGGCCCGCGGCGGCCAGGCGGGGCGCTCGGAGCGGGCCGCCGCCGCTCTTGCTGACGTCCCTTGCCGATCCGGTGGCCGGCGGCCCGTGGGGATCTGCGAAC
>NW_015429557.1:0-1181 GCF_001527695.2 Protobothrops mucrosquamatus | reverse complement strand
CCTTCTCTGTGGGTGCCCCCACCCTCTGGAACGAACTACCCCCCGAGATCCGGACGATTCCGGATCTCCTAACTTTCCGCCGCGCCCTCAAGACATGGCTTTTTCAGCAAGCGGGTCTGACCTAGGGTGAATTTTAAATAGGGACAATTTTAATGATTTTAATAAGACACAGCGATAAATATTTGGTTTTTAATTGGCTGTTATAGGGGATAATGTTTTATATTGTTTTAACATGCTGTGAGCCGCCCTGAGTCCCATGGGGAGAAGGGCGGCATATAAGTTAATGAAAATAAATAAAATAAATAAATATGCCCTCAGGGTCACCTGAATCAGAGTGCAAATGGGTGTGGAATCTTCTTGGAACTGCTGAAAGGACCGTGTTGTGAATAGGAGATAAGGGGTGTCTTATCCCTCCCTTTCTGTTGAGAGAGGGCTGCTTAGTTTTGACATAGATGGCCTCTTTGACCCCTCTTTCAAACCAGCAGTCCTCTCTATCCAGAATGTGGACTTTGCTGTCTTCAGAAGGGTGGCCTTTGTCTTTCAAATGCAGATGGACTGCTAAATCCTGTCCTGATGGGTTTGTTCTCCTATGTTGTGCCATGCATTTGTGAAGTGGTTGTTTTTTTCCACCAATGTACAGATCTGCACATGACTCACTGTATTCTATTCAAATGGTGCTCCAGATGTTTTGGGATTGCATCCAAGGTGCTTGTTACTATTGGCACTGTCTTTGCTTTCTTTCTACTTCTATCTGCAGGTCTTTGTATTTTGTGATTTTCTCCAATTCTTTCTCCCGTATTCTGCTTTCTCCAGGTATTGCAACGACCCCTATCCAGAGTTTTTTTGTCTTTCTTTTTTTTATTGTTAAGTCTGGGTGTTAATGGCAGTTACTTGTCTGTTTGAATTCTAAAGCCCCAGCGCACTTTAGCTTCTTTATTTTTTGTTACTTTGTCTATTTTATGGTAGCACCAGTTCTTGCTTTCAGAGATGCCAATGCATCACAGTTGCTACTTTGTCATGCCGTTGTTTGTAGTCAGCCACGGGTGATTTTCTTGCTGCAGCTAATTAGAATGTCCACCGTTTCTTCAGCTTCTTTGCAGAGACGGCATTTGCCATCTGTTGCTGTTTTCTCAATTCTGGCTTTATATTATTATGATTATCTGCTCACAACCATGTGAAGT
>NW_015429556.1:0-1181 GCF_001527695.2 Protobothrops mucrosquamatus | reverse complement strand
GAAGGGACCTTGGAGGTATTCTAGTATAGTCCCCCGCTCAAGCAAGAGAACCTACACCGACTGTCTAGTGAATGTCTAGCCTCTTCTTAAAAAACTCCGTGACTGAACACCCACGATTTCTGGAGGCAATGAGTTCCACTGATTAATTGTCCTCCCTGTTAGGAAGCTCCTCCTTAATTCCAGGTTGCTTCTCTCTTTGGTCAGTTTCCAAACATCATTTCTTGTCCTTCCCTCTGGTGCTTTGGAGAATAATTTGACCCCCTCTTCTTTGTGGCAGCCCCTCAAATACTGGAATTCTGCTTTCTCTGCTGGCTTTGCACAGTCCTGCAGCCCCCTCCCCCAAAACAGAGGGGGAAAGATGGAACTCCCCCTCTGGATATCCAGAGAAGTGCTCTTTTCTTGGGTCTCCTGGAAGTTACCCAGAATTCTTAAGCTAACTTCAGAATTGCTACAAGGAGTGAGGCTGAAGTTCTTAGCTGGGCCACTCAGCACACACACACACACACACACACACACACACACACACACAGGCTAATTCTGGGCTGGGTCCTTGGCGGTCCTGGGACTGCATACAGCAGAGGGGACAAGTTATATCACCCCCAAATAAGCAGAGACAAAGAGCCAAGCAGAAAACAATATCCTAATCAAGGACCTACCAAGGATAATAATAATAATAATAATAATAATAATAATAATAATAATAATAATAATAATAATAATAATAATAATAATAATAATAATAATAATAATAATAATAATAATAAAGTTGGAAGGGACCTTGGAGGTCTTCTAGTCCAACCTCCTGCTCAGGCAGGAAACCCTATACCATTTCAGACAAATGGCTGTCCAGTCTCTTCTTAAAAACTTCCAGTGTTGGAGCATTCACCACTTCTGGAGGCAGGTAGTTCCACTGGTTAATTGTTCTCACTGTCAGGAAGTTTCTCTTTAATTCCAGGTTGCTTCTCTCCTTGATCAGTTTTCATCTGTTGCCTCTTTTCCTGCCTACAGGCGCCTTGGAGAATAGCTTGACTCCCTCTTCTTTGTGGCAGCCCCTGAGATACTGGAAGACTGCTATCCTGTCCCCCCTCATCCTTCTCTTCATTAAACTAGACATTCCCAATTCCAGCAACCGTTCCTTATATGTTTTAGCCTCCAGTCCCCTAATCATCTTTGTTGCTCTT
>NW_015429555.1:0-1181 GCF_001527695.2 Protobothrops mucrosquamatus | reverse complement strand
TGACCACAATTGAGCCGAAAATTTCTGTTGCTAAGCGAGACATTTGTTAAGTGAGTTTTGCCCCATTTATGACCTTTCTGGCCATAGTTGTTGAGTGAATCACTTCAGTTGTTAAGTTAGAAACACAATTGTTAAGTGAATCGGGCTGCCTCATCGACTTTGCTTGTCAGAAGGTCCGCAGAAAGGGATCATATGACCCCGGGACACAGCAGCCATCATAAATATAAACCAGTTGCCAAGTATCTGAATTTTGATCCTGTGACCATGGGGATGCTGCAATGGTCAGAAGTGTGAAAAATAATGATAAGTGACTTCCGGTGGTGACAGGCTGCATCGCATGGCGGCTTTTGTTAGCCGCCCGCCTGGGAGCGCGTCAAAGCCTGAAGAGACAGCGTTCGTTAGCTGTCTCTCGGCTCGGAAACTCGTCCCTTGGGCAAAGAGGGGGGGGTGAGTAAGTCCGGATAGGGCTCGAGCTTCCTCTCACCCCGGTTTTGTTATAATCGGGGTTGAGAGATGCTAGCTCGCCCGGAGTCTGGACGGTCTCCGCGCCCTATGGCGCCTTCGCTCCTCTTTTGGAGCGAAGCCAGATGCAGCTCCCACCTCTGCTGTTGGAAGGTATTTGGACTTAAATTTTAAGCAGACGGAACTAAACAGGAGGTTTGGATTTACAGTGGATTGTTTCTGACTTTGACTCTGAAATATACTAACATCTTCTTTATTTTGTGGTGATTTAAAGTGAGAGAAAATGGCTGCGGACTTGCCATTTCTCTGGAATACTTTCGTTTGTTTGTTTTTTACTTTCACTTTTTTTTTGGCTACTGACTGGAAAGAGATACATTGTCACTTCTCCGGCTCTGGAAAGTTTTAGCTGCAATGAATTTGTGGTGTATACTGGCTGGTGATATTAATACTGTTATCCTTTTGGATTAATGAAGTATATTTAAAGAAATTTGGAAGTTTTAAAATGGCTGCGGATCTGAGAAAAAAAAAGAGAGCGAGAAAGAAATTTTTCTTTTTGGTTGCTGAGTGGATCTCATTGAAAATGTCTTTACTTTTCATTATGGATGACCTACAGAATGTTTTGATGCAAGCAGTCAAGCAATACAGTGTGGAAGTTAAAAATCTATGTCTTAAGAGATTGGAAGAATTATATGGAACTGTGGCATCTGCTCTCCAGAAGT
>NW_015429554.1:0-1181 GCF_001527695.2 Protobothrops mucrosquamatus | reverse complement strand
TTCTGTTATAAACTTAAATTAATATTCCTAAAGATTATTTCATGAATGTCTGTATGTAGAGTGACACCAGTTGCTAGAGGAACTGTGATGTATGTGCGGCTAGAAAAAGGCACAAAATGTTTTGTCTTGCTCGTCTACTTGTGCAAATGGTTGCTGTATTTCAGATCTGGGATTCCAAAGCAATAGGACTAATTGCTACAGCCCAATCCTTTCTATTCTTGCCTTATTGCCAAGCAGCTATAATAATAATAATAATAATAATAATAATAATAATAATAATAATAATAATAATAATAATAATAATAATAATAAAGTTGGAAGGGACCTTGGAGGTCATCTAGTCCAACCCCCTGCTCAGGCAGGAAACCCTATACCATTTCAGACAAATGGCTGTCCAGTCTCTTCTTAAAAACTTCCAGTGTTAGAGCATTTACCGCTTCTGGAGGCAGGTTGTTCCACTGGTTAATTGTTCTGTCAGGAAGTTTCTCCTTCGTTCTAGGTTGCTTTTCTCCTTGATTAGTTTCCATCCGTTGCTTCTTGTCCTGTCTTCAGGAGCTTTGGAGAATAGCTTGACTCCCTCTTCTTTGTGGCAACCCCTGAGATATTGGAGTACTGCTATCATGTCATCCCTAGTTCTTCTTTTCATTAAACTAGTCATACCCAATTCCAGCAACCGTTCCTTAGCCTCCAGTCCCCTAATCATCTTTGTTGCTCTTCTCTGTACTCTTTCTAGAGTCTCAATATCTTTTTTACATTGTGGTAACCAAAACTGGATGCAGTATTCCAAGTGTGACCTTACCAAGGCATTGTAAAGTGGTATTAATACTTCACGTGATCTTGATTCTATCCCTCTGTTAATGCAGCCCAGCACTGTGTTGGCTTTTTTGGCAGCTGCAGCACACTGCTGGCTCATATTTAAGTGATTGTCCACTAGGACTCCGAGATCCCTCTCACAGTTACTACTATTGAGCAAGGTACCATGTATACTATACCTGTACATTTGGTTTTTCTTGCCTAAATGTAGAACCTTACTTTTTTCACCATTGAATTTCATTTTGTTAGATAGCGCCCAGTGTTCAAGTCTGTCCAGATCCTCCTGTATCCTAAGCCTGTCTTCTGGAGTGTTGGCTATTCCTGCCAGCTTGGTGTCATCTGCAAATTTGATGAGTTCCCCATCTATC
>NW_015429553.1:0-1181 GCF_001527695.2 Protobothrops mucrosquamatus | reverse complement strand
AAAAAAAAAAAAAAGGTGCCAGAACTCACACATGTCATACAACCCGCCTTGCCTACCCTACAAGGTTCCATCCCAAAAAGGTGCCAGAACTCCATTCTGGACATTCTATGAGGAAAAAAGCCCTGATAAAAAGTGCATTTGGAACAAAATAGTTCTTGACTGTGTAGTGGAAATTTGAAGAAGAAAAATGAAATGCCTGAAAAACATGCTGGAACTGATGGACAATAAATTTGGGTTGAGATCCAGAGGGCCATCTCACCATACTGTAGGCCTGTCTTGTTTAAAAAGTACTTTTTTGTGCATGAACTACTTATTTATTTTATTTATTTGTATCTTGCTTTATTATTTTTACAAATAGCACAAGGCAGCAAATGTATCTAACACTCCTTCTTCCTCTCCTATTTTCCCCGCAACAACAACCCTCTGTTTTGTCCCAGCCTCCACGAATACTGCTCAACCATTTTGCATGGAACAAGGCAGGACTTGGTAAGATAAACCCCTTTTATTTTGACACAGCTTTTATGGAACAAAACCCCAACCAGTCCTTTAGCTGTTGAAATGAGCAAGATTCAGTCTCTGAGTTCTCAGCTGGAATGCTCTAGGTTTAAATCACTCAAACACAGAGAAATCTGACAAACCTGGTTAAATATCCAAGAATCCTGAGGCAAGAAATCCAAGGACAGAATCACAAAGCCATAGTATGAACGGTTGCCTTCAGCAACCAGTCCCTCCCTCGCCTCGCCTCTTCATAGCCCAGCCAGTCTTTTACTTTTCCTGCAGAGCCACTCCACCGCCCTCCGCTGTCCTGCACACCTTTCCTCCATGCACATCCATGCATCTGGAACAGGCCCCAGCTGCTCCTCGTCTTCGCTCAGTTCAGGCCCCCAACCCAGCTGTCTCTCTGCCTGAGCGTGAGTAGATGGGCCCAGTGTCACATCTAGCGCTGAGTCTTCGTGCTCCTCAGAGCCTTCCACAGACTACCATATGACCCCAGGCAACCCTTCCCCCTCATCCGACTCAGCTGCCAGATCTTCTGGCAGGTGAGGAGAGGACTCACAACTCCCTGTGAGGTGGGTTGGCCAGAGAGTCAGTGACTGGCCCAAGGTCACCCAGTTGGTTTTCATGACTAAGGCAGATGGAAGAAAAAAATGGAGCTTCAGTCACAACAAAGTGGACATCTT
>NW_015429552.1:0-1181 GCF_001527695.2 Protobothrops mucrosquamatus | reverse complement strand
AGGGGTATTTTAAATTTGGTTTTTAAATAACTTTTAAAAAAGGAAGAAAAGGCCCATATTAATATTTCTTTTTAACTACATTTTAAATTTTGTATATTGTATTGATTGTTTTGTTTTAAACTGGCTGTAAGCCGCCCTGAGTCCACCAGGAGAAGGGCGGGGTATAAATGTAATAAATAAATAAATAAATAAATAAATAGAAGTATCTGTCTAATTTCCCTAAACGTAAAGTACCCAGTAAGTGCTGGAATGGTGATGCCAAGAGCTCTCAAAAAGTGACCAGATGACTGCAAAGAAATACAATCCTTCCATCCCCCTCCTATCCAGTCTCATTGAGAGGTGGCCAGATATATTGTGATATCAGCAGAGAGGATATGGAAATAATTTTCACTTTTGTTGTTGTTGTTTGGGGCTGTGGATGAAGGGGTTAAAAGCTTCTGATTTTAGTGTGGTCCTGAAAAACCGCTAAAAGTGACCTCCTCCCCCCCAAATGGGAAAAATTAGTCCAATTATTTGGAGGGGGGGGGTGAAGGATGTTATTATCGCTATAATTTAGTTATGGCCAGCAACCAGCTGGCAACACAATGCACAGCTACAGGAGGAAACAATAAACCTTTTACGGTAATCATTTGCAAAGCAGAGAGTCGCAATAGGAATACGAAGGAGGAATACAGAGGTGAAAAAATGAGCAGCTGTGCAGGTTGCTAGCTGCACCAGGATGATGGTCAGCTAATACAGGTAGTCCTCGACTTACAACAGTTCGTTTAGTGACCGTTCGAAGGTACAACGGCACTGGAAAAAAGCGACTTAGGACCTTTTTTCGTAGTCAACGACCTTTGCAGCGTTCTCATGTTCACGTGATCAAAATTCAGGGGCTTGGCAAATGGCTCATATTTATGACCGTTGCCGTGTCCCAAAGTCATGTGATCCCCTTTTGTGACCTTCTCACAAGCATCAAAGGAGAAGCCAGATTCACTTAACCACCAGGTAACTAACTTTACCAATTGCAGTGACTCACTTAACAACGGAGGCGAGAAAGGTGATGAAAAGGGGCAAAAATTAACAACGGTCTCTCTTGGCGACAGAAATTCTGGGTTCGATTGAGGTTGTAAGTTGAGGACTACTTGCAGATAAGGTGGAGAGTAATCAGAGTGCCGTTTTCTGGGGATCAGGAGTGAGTA
>NW_015429551.1:0-1181 GCF_001527695.2 Protobothrops mucrosquamatus | reverse complement strand
CTGCTCCCTGTCTGGGGCCTCCTAGCTAGTATATTCTTAAGGATTGGCAAGGGGTTTCACCAATAGAAATGCGGTTACTATGCTGATGTCATCTTACTTTATGCCATTTGGAATACCTGTATATAAGGCAATAAACACTGCGAAGGTAGTCAGCCATATTTGCACCCTGCAATGACAGAGCACTGATTACTACAGCTGGCGCCTGAACAGGGACATTTGGGACACACACACACACACCAGGGAAGGAGCGACAGCCAACATACCATCGTCTGGAACAGACCTCTAAGTGCACTTTCGTCCTCTAGGACCCCTCAGTGGTAAGTATGGGTCGCAAGTTATCTCAGCACCAGCAGAAACAGGCACAGGAACTCAGATTCCTGCTACATAAATCAGGCGTGACAGAGCCTGAGGCAGACATAAGGAAGCTGGTGGATGAGATAGGGAAACATTGCCCTTGGAATCCTGAGCACCGGACGCTTAGGCTATGAGATTGGGAAAAGATAGGGCATACTTTACATCTTGAACCTCGGGCTCCAGTACAGATCTTACATCGATGGTATCAGTGCCGTCAGGCAGTGGAAAAATATGGCTCAGATGCTTCAGAAGGGCAGCAATTAACTACCAGCCCCCCTCCTGATTACAACAAAGTAAAACTTATTCCTCCTAAAGAATCTTTAATTGGATCTCCAGCTCCTTCTGAAGAGGCTAATTCTTTTGCTTCTTCCCAGCCATCATACACCCCCACAAAGAAAATATTAGAGGAACTATCTTGAAGTAGAAAAAAGATAATAAGGGGAATTGTCAGAGTAATTTAAAGAAACAAATTAACTCAAAATGTACTCCTCTGCAATGTGTTTTGAACAATTGGAATGTTTTGAAATTTCAAGTGGCTGTTAAGTTTAACCCTGTCAGACAATGTCTGGTGGTGCTTTGTGTTGATGTGTAGTGTGTTTTGTTTATATATATATATATATGTATTTCCAATAACACTAAAACTAAAACAGTGACTCCTGGGTGTGATCATCTTTCCAAAAACAAACTGTGAACACCAGGAGTATATCAAACTATACAAAGTTTAATAACATAAAACATAAAACAAAACTACACCAAGCTTTCGTCGGACTCCTTCCGACTTCGTCAGGGTTACGTGCCAGTCCATGAGAGAGTCTCTTTTATACGCC
>NW_015429550.1:0-1181 GCF_001527695.2 Protobothrops mucrosquamatus | reverse complement strand
GCAAAGCTGTGGACTATTTTAAAAAAATAACTGAAAAGTTCAAATGTGCACAGTGTACAGTGATAAAAATGGTAAGAAGTCTGGATGCCATATCCCAGAAGGAAAAAAATGGAACGATGTGGGAATATTTAGCCTGAAGATGAGACAGTTAAGAAGAAATAGGACAGTCATTCTCAAACATCAGAAAAGTGATCTTACACATGAAAAAGCAAATTTGGAATCTGTTCCTTCAGGAATTAGGTCCCCAATTAACAAATTCAAATTACAAAATAAGGACGTAAGATGACTGATGCTGTTCATTACTGAGATGATTGTCTTAGAACATAAAAGATTCTAATCGCAGTAAAGAATGGATAGCCCTTTTCAAAAATGCAGTAGTACTTAATTTCCAATGTTAACAGGGTTTGAGGTGGCTATTTTTATCCTCCCTCCATTATGATTTGTATTTTTGCTTTTGTGATATTTATGAATAAAGTTTTTTTATCTTGTACATTTTGTTTTTATTTATTGTTCTTATTGATTTTTGTTTGCCACCCAGAACTTCCTTTTGGTTTTGATTAATAGAGACAGACACTTAGGTAGATAGATAGGTAGGTAGATAGGTAGGTAGGTAGGCAGGAAGGCAGGCAGATAAACTAGGTAATCCCATCAATACCATGATTCTATAGGATTCACAAAACATGTTAACCTATTTTTTTTACCATAATTTGTTGAACAAATCATAATGACACTAAGATATAAACAATGGCTTGATCAAGCTAAGAAAAAAGAAAAAGGAATATTATGTGTTATGTGTGCCTCCAACTTATTACAACCAGAGTTGAGTTTAAGGCACAGCATCCTCTTCAGAGAATTTTAAAAAATTTAGAGAAGAACTTGTTGCAGTTGGCAATCCAGTGGTTTGACTCAGCTTCAAATGTTCATGTAAGGCTTTAGCTCAGTGGTAGAACTCTACATTTAGTACCAAGGGATGCTTCAGTTTCATGGGGCTCCCTGTGGGGAGCATCCGGAGACTTCAACTGGTCCAGAATGCGGCCGCGCGGGCGGTGTTGGGAGGGACTCGTCGCTCCCACGTAACACCGCTGCTGCGCGAGCTGCACTGGTTACCAGTGGCCTTCCGGGTGCGCTTTAAGGTGTTAGTTACCACCTTTAAAGCGCTCCATGGCATCGGACCTGGATAT
>NW_015429549.1:0-1181 GCF_001527695.2 Protobothrops mucrosquamatus | reverse complement strand
CACATTCTTTCAAATACTTGGAAGAATGCTGTCATACACAACCTCACTCCCAGTTCTTTCAGTCTCTCTTCATTAGATTTAAATTTAAATTTCCAATTTCTTGATCTATTTCTCCAAACCTTGCCCAGAACTAAATATAATACTGAATGTTGGTCTGACCAATGCAGAATAAAATGGAACAATTACTCCCTTTAGTTATTAAACTATGTTTCTGTCATGCAGCCTAAAACTGTCTTTACCTTTATTGATAGACACTGAGCGTAGAAACTGAGGGCTGGACAGCAAGACTGCTTTCAAGTAGCAGGTCTGGCGTCCCTGAAGTCAGCTCACCCTTGAATTTCTGCCATCTCTCCCTCTGGAGTCCTGAGTGCTCTCCGAGTTTGGTTGTTCGCTTGCAAACATTTCATTACCCAATAAGTTAACATCAATGCAAGTGAGTGTAGGATTTGTTTCCTGTTTACTGTATATACAATGGTTTGTCCTGCCAACATTGCTGGGGATATGGCTTTGTCCTTGGTAATTCCTTGATTTGGATGTTGTTTTCTACTTGATTGTTTGTCTGGTATTAATCCCTGCTTAAGGACTGCTAAAGAGGATGTGTTTTATTTGTTACATAAATATGGTTTATTTATGTGTCAGCTGGTGGCTGATTTGTCTCAATGCAAAGCTTCCAGGAATTACCTAATATTTTTTTATTTAGCTTAGTGTAGGATGCTCACAATTTCCCAGTTGAAACTATGATTGAAGATAACCTGTATTGATCTTTCCAAATGTATAGGTTATTCATTCTTTCTTCATTTTTAAATTTGTATATAATTTTATACTATCCAAAACCCCTAGTGCAGTAACCTTGTTTCAAGCAAAATGCATATTTTGGAATTCTAATTTATACTTTATTACTAGAATAGCATACACAGAAGCCTAATCAAAATTTCACAAATTAGAGAGTGTGTGGAACTGTGTTTAGTTGGAGTTGAAATATATGTGTTTTGTATGCTGGAACATATATATATGTATATATATGTTCCAGCATATAAAATACATATATTTCAACATATATATATATATATATATATATATATATATATATATATATATATGTGTGTGTGTGTGTGTGTGTGTGTGTGTGTGTGTGTGTGTGTGTGTGTGTGTGTGTGTGTGTGTGTGTGTTTTGTGTGTGT
>NW_015429548.1:0-1181 GCF_001527695.2 Protobothrops mucrosquamatus | reverse complement strand
AATGGGGCAAAATTCACTTAACAAATGCTTCACAAGTGTAAATTTTGGGCTCAACTGTGGTCATACGTTGAGGACTACCTGGAGTTCCTTTATGCTTTTCTGATTGTACATGTTTATAGCAAAATGATTTTTTAAAAATCACTTACATGGAGAATAAGGAAGCTTCGCAGGTGGCTATCAGCTGACCACCAAGTATCCAGATATTTTTGAATAGTGGCATTCCCAGTCCTAAGATTAGGTCCAGGGACAATTAAGTGCTTGGGATAATTGATGCCAGAAGAGAAATGAAAAAGTAAGATTGCTGTAAAATACCCAAATAAAACAGTGCTTTTTCTAAAAAAATTGGGGGAGGGAAATCTGACAGGAGATCATTGCTAATATTTTGGTCTAGTCTATGGAAACCTAATGGCTTCTGGACAATTCTGGAACATCTATTGCTTAAGAGGGGAAGATGAGAACTAAACCGCCAAATGCTAATGTGATCAATGCTTGGACAATGTAGGACAGTGATGGCGAACCTATGGCACGGGTGCCAGAGGCGGCACTCAGAGCCCTCTCTGTGGGCACACATGCCATCGCCCCAGTCCTAGGTCTTCAGCTGGGTTTTATAAAACCTTTTCGCTTTAGGCCTCCGCTGCTCTGTACAAAAAAAAAAAGGTTCAATCAATCAGTCAATTTCAACTTCAACTTCAATTTCAATTTCAACTTCTCGCGGAAAAAAAAAAGATCTTGCAAAGTTGAAATTGATTGATTGAACTTTTTAGTCCCACCCAGTCTGCTGTTACCACCGCAGCCACGCCCACCCAATGGGCCACACCCACCCGGCACCTGACGATGCATACAGTAAGTGGGTTTTGGGTTGCAGTTTGGGCACTCTCTCACAGACCGGTACGCTCCCACAGAGCGGGCCTCCTCAGGGTGCCGTCGGCCAAGCAGTGTCGGCTGGCGACCCCCAGGGGGAGGGCCTTCTCTGTGGGTGCCTCCACCCTCTGGAACGAACTACCCCCCGAGATCCGGACGATTCCGGACCTCCTATCTTTTCGCCGCGCCCTCAAGACATGGCTTTTTCAACAAGCGGGTCTGGCCTAGGGAGAATTTTAAATAGGGACAATTTTAATTCGAATTTTAATAACTATACAGCGACAAATATTTGGTTTTTAATTGGTTTTATGGGGGATGGC
>NW_015429547.1:0-1181 GCF_001527695.2 Protobothrops mucrosquamatus | reverse complement strand
TGGAACACGTACGAAGTGCAAATAAATGTTATCTGTGTCAGTATCTAGCAAATAGCTAACCAGAAGGTTGTTATTTCCTCCTTGAGAGCGAGGTCTTTGTGTAAAATTTCAATAAAAGAGAGCTTACGAAGCTACTCGGAGTTCTCACTTTTGCAGACAGCCCTGTGTCTTGTGTTTCATGGGAACCGGATCACTACAGGGGGGCCATACGCGCAACACACACGGAAGGTTTGAATAACCAGCGGCTCCCGTGGGACAATAACATTTGATGTTTAATTTGTCATCGGTTCCGAGTGACTTTCTGAGCAAGGAGTGAAGTTCAAAGAGAGGACGTTTAGCGTTTTGCCCAACCTGTCCTTTCTGGGTCTCTCCTGAGCAAAAGTGGAAGTCAAAAGACCATGTTTGCAGTTCTCGTTGACATCAGTTTGCCTACAGGGGGAATAGGTCGACAGACGACGCCAAAGCTACTGCTTTACATTCTGTAGCCAACCATCTGGAGAAACCCAGAAACTATGTCAGGATGCTTTTCATTGACTATAGCTCGGCCTTCAATACTAGCCTGCCGAGCATCCTTATCGAAAAGCTGACTGACTTGGATTCTCCCCCCTCCATCTGCGACTGGATCCAAGACTTTCTGAGGGACCAGCCACAAACAGTGAGGGTCTGAGGGTCTGTCACATCCACCTCCCTGAAGCTTTGCACTGGCTCACCACAGGGCTGTGTGCTCAGTCCCTACCTGTAATCCACTGTACACACACATGATTGTGTATCCTCTGACCCATCCACTGCCATCATCAAGTTCGAACCGTATTGGGTCTTATTAAAGGTGGAGACGAAACACCGTAGGGGGGGGGGAGGCTCAAAAACTATCCTCATGGTGCCTAGAAAACAACTTATACTTGAACATCGGCAAGACAAAGGAGATGGTGTTAGACTTCTGGAAGAAAAGAGAGGAACCCATCCCACTTTACATGGGGGGGGGGTGTGGAGAGAGTTTCCTCCTTTAAATTCCTGGGAGTCTACCTCAGCGGAGATCTCACCTGGAAAACCAACACAACCCAGGTGGCCAGAAAGTCCCAACAGAGAATCCACTCCCTCAAGGTCTTGTGAAAGAACAAAGTGGAACAACGACTGATGACCTCCTTTTACAGGTCCACTATAGAAAGTGTCTTCTCACATTG
>NW_015429546.1:0-1181 GCF_001527695.2 Protobothrops mucrosquamatus | reverse complement strand
TTTCCTCTTGGTGCAACTGGAACATTAAAAGATAATTCTGGAACTCTTCAAGCGTGCGAGTTTTGATCCTGCGACCGTGGGGATGCCGCAGTGTAAGGGTGAAAAATGATCATCGGTCACTTTTTTTTTTCAGTGCTGTTTTATCTCTTTCTCTCTTCCATTCCCTTCTTTCCTTCTCTCCTTTCTTTCCTTCCTTCCTCCCTCCCTCCCTTCCATCCTTCCTCCCCTCCCTTCCCTGTTTCATTTAACAATCATTTAAAGAGGAGCCAGCCGTGGGCTGCAGCTGCCAAAAAAGCCAACGCAGTGCTAGGCTGCATTAACAGAGGGATAGAATCAAGGTCAGGTGAAGTGTTAATACCACTTTACAATGACTTGATAAGGCCACACCTGGAATCCTGCATCCAGTTTTGGTCACCACGATGTAAAAAAGATGCTGAGACTCTAGAAGAGTGCAGAGAAGAGCAACCAAGATGATTAGGGGACTGGAGGCTAAAACATATAAGGAACGGCTGCTGGAATTGGGTATGTCTAGTTTAATGAAGAGAAGGACGAGGGGGGACATGATAGCAGTCTTCCAGTTTCTCAGGGGCTGCCCCAAAGAAGAGGGAGTCAAGCTATTCTCCAAAGCACCTGAAGGCAAAGACAAGAAGCAACGGATGGAAAATGATCAAGGAGAGAAGCAACCTGGAACTAAGGAGAAACTTCCTGACAGTTAGAACAATTAACCAGTGGAACAACCTGCCTCCAGAAGCGGTGAATGCTCCAACACTGGAAGTTTTTAAGAAGAGACTGGACAGCCATTTGTCCGAAATTGTGTAGGGTTTCCTGCCTGAGCAGGGGGTTGGACTAGATGACCTCCAAGGTCCCTTCCAACTTTATTATTATTATTATTATTATTATTATTATTATTATTATTATTATTATTATTATTATTATTATTATTATTATTATTATTATTATTATTATTATTATTATTATTCCTTTCCTCCCTCCCTCCCTCCCTCCCTCTCTTCCAACTTTCCTCCCTCTCCTCCCCGATTCATCTTTCATCAGTGCTAGAAGGGAGTGGGGTTTTCTCTCTGTTTTTATATACAACCTTTTCTAGCAGTGATGACGTTACTTAGTTGGGTCATGAAACGTCTGCAAGAAAGCCATGAAGCCCAGAGAGCACCAAGGACCCC
>NW_015429544.1:0-1181 GCF_001527695.2 Protobothrops mucrosquamatus | reverse complement strand
AATAATAATTTAAAAAAACCTCCTAAAGATTAACCAAGGAGCTTCTGCAATATTTAGATTAGTCCAAAGAAGGATAATATTTATAACTCTGGGTTGAAATGAGGGATCCTTGGTGCTCTCTGAGTTTGCTAGTTGTCTTCAGATGTTTCATTGCCCTAACTAGGTAACATTGTCAGCACTGATGATGTTACCTAGTTAGTCTAATGAATCGTCTGCAAGAAAACAATCAAGCTCAGAGAGCACCAAGGACCCCTCAAATTAGTCCAACTTGTTACTTTCAACAGGGAATTTGTTGAAGGAAGGAAGTTTCTTGAGGAGAATGAAATTCATATACATTATGGTTAAAGCTAATAATATTCATCTCAGTTTCAAGATCAGTATTAGAAAAGATTAAGCATTTGTGCAGTTTAGAATTAAAAATGACTAAATATGGTCAATGGAGCTGGTCAAACTAATTGACAAGCAAACAATATACAGCCTTTTAGTAGCAAAGAGGGGGAAGAGGAGGTGTGGTGTGAGGACAAGGAGAAGTAGTAGCATACTTACTGGTACTGATCAAGGACATCAAAAGAAGGAAGGCTTTGAAAAGTGAACTCATTTATAAGAAAGACAACCTGATAAATAATAGCAGCAATGATTACATCTCCAGATTGATAATATTTATGGACAATTGGAAGAGGACTACTAAGTTTGCAGGTATAGGGAGGAGAAATACACATCACAATTGGAAAAAAAAGTAAAACCAATGTTTTGAATATATCTAATTCACTATAATATGCAATCATTGTAGACATCAAATAGTAGACCCTATGTTACCATTCAATTGAAAAGCTGATCATTCCTTAATATTATCTAAGGTTAAGATAATGAATTTTATCTAAAACTAAGAAAATAAAGAATCACAGATGAAATACAAGTCCTTCTTTTTCTCCCTACATGCACTTCTGTTTTTCAAAGCAGATATTAATAGAATGCAAATGTTTTAATCCGTGGTCATAGTTTTTACAGTGTCTGCTGGAATTCCCTTAAGATTTGGAGAAGAAGGGACAATAACTATCCTTTGTTAGTAATCAGTACCATTCTTTGCAGCAGTAGTTTGATAAATATCAGAAGTAAACATGTTTATCATATCTCAGTAGACATTGCTGCACAGTGATGCATCTTTAGAAGTAAGACTTGAA
>NW_015429543.1:0-1181 GCF_001527695.2 Protobothrops mucrosquamatus | reverse complement strand
CTCATGGTTAGACATGAACATGAATTTGGGCAAACTTCAGAAGGCAGTGAGGGATAGGGGGGCCTGCTGTGCTATGGTCCATGTGGTCCAAAAGAGTCAGACATGACTTAATGACTGAACAACAACGTGTATGTGAACCTTCCCAGGTCTACAATTCCACAATTCTGTGCTTTAATGCAACTAAGAGGACAATTTAGCAATTTAGTCTCCCAGCTGTGGAATTTCTTATTTTGAGGACAAATTTTCTCCAATGCTCAAATGTGCCTTTAGTCACCAGTTTTTGAAAAAAAAAAGATGCTTCTTTTCTGATACAGTGCTGGAATAAATTTGTACCTTTTTCACCAGCCAACTTTAGTTTGAATTCCTGCCAGCCGTATGTTTTATCCATCCAGCTTATTCTGGGCTTCTTCTGCAGTCATGCCTCCTTCTCCAGCAATCGGAATATTTTGCAATTTTTTTTTGTTGGTGCAGATGCCTATAAAAAAAAACCACATAATCCTGTCAAATATCTGCTGTGCCAAATCTCCCGCTTTTGTTCAGAAAAGAATGAGGGAAACAGGAAAAAAGAACTAGCAATGAATAAAAGTGTCTCATT
Organism: Protobothrops mucrosquamatus; assembly: GCF_001527695.2. NCBI lineage: Eukaryota > Metazoa > Chordata > Lepidosauria > Squamata > Viperidae > Protobothrops > Protobothrops mucrosquamatus. The sequence continues at coordinate 586 of NW_015429543.1, read as the reverse complement.
CAAAGCAAGCATGGAGTCTTAAGTCCATAGAGAGGTCAATGATATGTTTCTGCTTTCTTGAGTCCATCTTGTCCAAAGGTTGCAAATTTAATAATGTGAATCTGTTTTGGAGAGGGGAAATCTTCTAAGCATCTTGTGGTCCTTTGAAAACTAGAACACGGAACATAGAATAACAGAATTGGAAGGGACCTTGGAGGTCATCTAGTCCAACTCCCTGAACAAGAAGGAGAGCCTATAACATTTCAGACAAGCGGCTGTCTCTTCTTGAAAGCCTCCAGAGATGAAACACCCACAACTTCTGGAGGCAAGCTGTTCCACTGGTTGATTGTTCTCACTGTTAGGAAATTTCTTCTTAGTTCCAGGTTGCTTCCCTCCTTGATTAATTTCCACCCATTGGCTCTTGTCTTGACTTCTGGTGCTTTGCAAAATAGTTTGCCTAATTTTATGCTGCTATGATTTAAATCAGGGGTCTTCAAACTTGGCCCTTTTATGACTTGTGGACTTCAAGTCCCAGAATTCCTCAGCCGGCGTGCCTAAGAGAAGGAGAAGGAGGAGGAGGAGGAGGAGGAGGAGGAGGAGGAGGAGG
>NW_015429542.1:0-1181 GCF_001527695.2 Protobothrops mucrosquamatus | reverse complement strand
AGCTCGTTTGAGGAGGAGGAGAAGAAGAAGAAGGAAATGGCGGCGGTCGTCTCGGGCTCCGTCTCCGCGGCGGGTTTGGAGGGCGTCCCCAAAATGGCGGAGACCGGAGTCGTTCCCGGAGGCGGCCTGGGCTCAGGAGGGGCGGCGAACGCGGCGGGCAACGGCCTCGCCGACGGAGGGCCCAAAAGGTGCGCGCGCACGGCCGCGGCGGGTTGGGATGGCGGTGTGGACGGAGGGCGGGGGGGGGGGGAAGCAGGCGTGCCTCGGCCGTGGTCTCAGCGCGCATGCGCGGGCGTGGCGGAAGGCCCGAGGCGCCTTTCTCGGCCGGTCGCTTCTGCCCTCCTCCTGTATAGGGGACGATGGGAGATGTAGTCCCGTCGGGACGGGCCCCCCCTTTTTTTTTTGCCCTCGGGAGGGGATGGCAGCGGCCTGTCTCGTGGGGAGGGCAGGAAAAGGCCGGCATGGCGGCTGAGACGCCTCCCGACTAGGCCCTACAGGCAGTCCTCGACTTACGACGGTTCGTTTAGTGACTGTTCGAAGCCACCACGGCCCTGGAGACGGTTGCGGCACTTCCCTTCCTCCCCCATGGTCACGTGATCCAAATCCAGCCGCTGACTCGGGCTTACGACGGTCGCGATGGTCACGTGATGCCCTTTTACGGCCGCCTGCCAAGCAACGTCAGTGGGGGAGCCGGATTCGCTTTACAACGATCCTGGAAAAAAATGGACTTACGGGTTTTTTTCACACTTAACGACCATCGCTGCCTCCCCACTGACTCGTATTTATGACGGTCGCAGCGTCCTGGGGGGGGTGGCGGTCCCGTGATCCTCTTTTGCGACCTTCTGGCAAGCCAAGTCAATGGGGGATTCGCTTAACGACAGGGTTGCCAACTTCACAACAGTGATTCTCTTAATGGGGGCAAGAACGGTCGCAAAATGGGGCAAAGCTCCCTTAACCAATGTCTCGCTTAGGAATAGAAATGATTATTATTATTATTATTATTATTATTATTATTATTATTATTATTATTATTATTATTATTATTATTATTTATTGAATTTATATACCGCCCTATCTCCCTTACGGGACTCAGGGCGGTGAACAGGCGATAATAAAAACCACGATAAATATACACAAGTTTCTGTTCTAAAATCAAATTAAATAACAGGCCTGCTCTAAAA
>NW_015429541.1:0-1181 GCF_001527695.2 Protobothrops mucrosquamatus | reverse complement strand
AATACTGGAAGTTTTTAAGAAGAGACTGGACAGCCATTTGTCTGAAATGGTATAGGGTTTCCTGCCTGAGCAGGGGGTTGGACTAGATGACCTCCAAGGTCCCTTCCAACTTTATTATTATTATTATTATTATTATTATTATTATTATTATTATTATTATTATTATTATTATTATTATTATTATTATTATTATTATTATGCATACTGTCTTAACTATCATACCAGATTCAAATATCTGCTTAAAGTGTGCTTTGTGGATTTTGACAGCAACTTTTGCGTTCTTTGATTCACAGCCATCACAGGCTAGGGACCTTTCATCATCCTGTAAAGAGGACATGAGGTGAGGTTGAGGGATGCTTTCAAGGGCTTATCCTCAGGCCCCACTAACCATGGAACAAAGATGCTTTGCTGAAGAACATAGCTTCATAATGTTACCTTGGTTTCATCCCCAGCAAATTAATTTCATCTTTAACTGTTCCAGTCCTAAATACTGTAATGTTTTTCCGCTTCTCCCAAAACAAGCCTTGCCATACAGAGCAATCTGCAATGCCTCCTTCACAGTGTTGGGGATGATGCCATCAAGGGTTGGGATCTGACCAGCTTCCTTTGGCTACTTAAGAGTCCTGCAGACACACTTTCTCCTCTCTGATAATTAAGTATTGCCTTCTGTGACCACTTTGGCTTGGCTTCTAAACACACCTGGCTGGTTCTAGTATAGCTTTACAAAACGTTAATAAGACCACACTTGGAATACTTCATGTAGTTCTGGTCACAATATAAAAAAGATATTGAGGCTCTGGAAAAAGTGCAAAGAAGAGCAACAAAAATGATTAGGGGGCTTGAGGCTAAAACATACAAAGAACAGTTAGAGCAGACATGTCAAACTCAGGACGTAACGTGACGTGATGTATCGGGACTATTTTGCCATTGTCGGCAGTGGGGTGGGCGCGGCTTCCGCATGACACATCTGGCCTGCGGGCCGGCAGTTTGACACCCCTAAGTTAGAGGAATTGGGTATGTCTGGTCTAATGAAAATAAGGACTAAGGGAGAATAATGATAGCAGTGTTCCAATATTTGAGGGGCTCCTACAAAGACGAGGGGGTCAACCTATTTTCCAAAACATCAAAAGGCAAGACAAAAAACAATGGATGGAAACTAATCAAGGAGAAAAGCAACATAC
>NW_015429540.1:0-1181 GCF_001527695.2 Protobothrops mucrosquamatus | reverse complement strand
GGATTTTTGTGCTCCAGAGGTGAAATTTTTTTTGACCCAAATGTAAAAACGGACGTCAAAATGGGATTCGGGGTTCAATTTCATGCTTAAAAATGGTGCTTTTTGAAGTGTTTAAAAATTGAGCCATTTTGGTGTCTGGGGAATGAAATTCCTGTTGCCGGGGTCAGGGATTTTTGTGCTCCAGAGGTGAAATTTTTTTTGACCCAAATGTAAAAACGGATGTCAGAATTTAATTCGGGGTTAAATTTCATGCTTAAAAATGGAGCTTTTTTGTAGTTTCTAAAAATTGAGCCGTTTTGGTGTCCGGGGAAGGAAATTTGTGATGCCGGGGTCAGGGATTTTTGTGCTCCAGAGGTGAAAATTATTTTTTTACCCGAATGTAAAAACGGACGACAGAATTTAATTCGGGGTTAAATTTCATGCTTAAAAATGGTGCTTTTTGTAGTTTCTAAAAATTGAGCCGTTTAGGCGTCCGGGGAAGGAAATCCCTGATGCCGGTGTCAGGGATTTTTGTGCTATGGAGGTGAAAATTCTTTTTGACCTGAACGTAAAAAACGGACGTAAAAATGGAACGCGGGGTTAAATTTCATGCTTTAATATGGTGCTTTTGGTAGTTTTTAAAAATTGAGCCGTTTAGGTCTCCCGAGAAGGAAATTCCTGATGCCGTGGTCAGGGATTTTTGTGCTCCAGAGGTGAAATTTTTTTTTGACACAAATGTAAAAACAGACGTCAAAATGGGATTCGGTGTTCAATTTCATGCTTAAAAATGGTGCTTTTTGTAGTTTCTAAAAATTGAGCCGTTTTGGTGTCTGGGGAATGAAATTCGTGATGCCGGGGACAGGGATTTTTGTGCTCTGGAGGTGAAAATTATTTTTTGACCCGAATGTAAAAACGGACGTCAGAATTTCATTCGGGGTTAAATTTCATGCTTAAAAATGGTGCTTTTTGAAGTGTTTAAAAATTGAGCCGTTTTGGTGTCCGTGGAAGGAAATTCCTGATGCCGGTGTAAGGGATTTTTGTGCTCTGTAGGTGAAAATTCTTTTTGACCTGAACGTAAAAAACGGACGTAAAATGGAACTCGGGGTTAAATTTCATGCTTAAATATGGTGCTTTTTGTAGTTTTTAAAAATTGAGCCATTTTGGTTTCTGGGGAATGAAATTCCTGTTGCCGGGGTCAGGGT
>NW_015429539.1:0-1181 GCF_001527695.2 Protobothrops mucrosquamatus | reverse complement strand
AGATAGAGAATACAAGAATGGGGTTTGCTTTAATTTCAGTGAGTAAAGATAGGCCTTTGTGTGCATTATTTATCTGTATGTTAGATTCATAGGATTGTCCATAGTATGCAGTTAAAAAAAAAATCAAAAGGGTGCCACAGTGGTGTGATCAAAGGGCCATCCATTTGTTATGTGTAACCTAGGTGGATGTATTGTGGCCACCATCTTGATTTTTTTGACCATATCGCCAGACATCCCTTTAGATTTATGTTCCTCCTTTTTTAAGAGTTCAAGGTGAGGTATATAGCACTTCTGCTTCCAAGTCCCCACCCCCAACAAGATTGTGTCCTGGATAAGTTTGTCAAGTTCTCTTTAAAAGCCACCTAAACTGGCAGCATCTAACAACAATAAATTTCATAATTTAGTAATCCTGATTTTTAATATTGTGAGAAATGGGGGAGGGGGAATCTCCATAGGCCCCTTTTCTACTTTATGCATGACTTTCCAGTTCCATTACCTCTTTTCTCTTGTCTGCTTTATTTTTATATTTATTGGAATATAGCTTAGTTTTTAGTAATTTTGACTGTCATTTGCTACAGATTTTCTTTCTGACTAGAACTGTACGTACTTAGTATAGTTTCACTACAGATACATATGACAGCATTGTTATATTAGCACTTCTATTTCTCTTTATTCTGATGATTCCTGATGTGCAATTCAGCTTTTCAAACAGCAGCTGCACATTGGGTTGATATTTTCATTGAGGGCAGCTTGACATTTTCATTTCCATTATGAGTTTAAGATTCCTTTTCTCTGGATATATCTTTGTTCCAATATATGTCACTTCGGACCGGCTTTTATTGAATTGCATGTGTCATTCAAAAATCCCAGTTTGAAGTTCTTCACTATCCCTTTTTTATTTTACTAACCTAAATAACCTGGATGTAAGCCATATGAAGACACCATGTGTGAGTTCATATAAATATAAATGTGTTTAATATAAGTGCTATATAAATGGGTTTAATAAATATTTAATTTGGGTATATCAATCTAGTCTATTTAGAGCCAGGTTAAAAATCAGCAATCTTCATACAGATGACTGCTTTGTGTGATATCAATCAGAATAGAGCTGAAAGGGACCTTGGAGATCTTCTAGTGTAGTACAACCCTCTGCCAAGCAGGAGATGCAATTTGAGAAAAGT
>NW_015429538.1:0-1181 GCF_001527695.2 Protobothrops mucrosquamatus | reverse complement strand
TCACCTACATCGTCCACCTGGGACGACTCGGGAACTCAACTCCTACCCCGGGCAGCTCACCCATCCCCCTATGCCCAGGGGAAAGGTTTCAAGCCGTTTGACAGCAGATGCAAGCTGTCAAAACGGCTTTTACGCAGAAACAGGCGGGAGGCAGCAACAGCTGCGTCCAACGGAGTAGCCTGCCACCGGAAGTCTCCAGAAAGCAGAACTCTTGAAACAGGCATTATCTCAAAAGGAACTTTTATTAGGGGCTGGTGACAGCAGGAAAACAAGGCGAGGTCTGAGGAAAAAATCTGCAAAAGTAGTATATTAAAAACAATGTTCAATACTCTTCCCTCTAGAATCCCAGTGTTCATTTAAATTCCAGCCAATCCACAGGTGGCATAGTGTTTTGATAACTGGGTTCTTTGGTGCATTCTTTCTTTCTTTCATTTCCTTCTGGCTCCAAGCACAACCGTCTCTCAAATACAGGTGATAAATTCCATCCCCTGGACGAAGGGCACAATAGCAAGACAGTGTAAAGCATCCCCAAGGCATCCCCCCTCCCAACAGAATGGCAGGTCACAAAGAAAGGTTACAGATTCAGGAAAAGGTATAGGGAAACAATGATTTTCTTTGGGGATCTGACAAGGATGTCTGTTAATCTTATCCATTGGCATCCTTCAGTCTCGAGAGACTATGGTATCGTGCTCTGGAAAGAGGTCCTAAGGCAGCATCTTGTGTGGCTAAAAAGGCCAATTTGAGAATGGCAGTCCCTTCCTCACTGAGGGCAGATACAATCTGTCCCCTGTCCAGCCCCCAGGTTTCGCTGGTTCCAAGACTGCCTCTTTGCCTCAGCCTGCCGCACAAGTGTCTCTTCAAATTGGAGAAGGCCATGCTGCGTCTTTAGCCTCCAGGCTGAATGATCAGAGATCAAGTATTCCCAGCTGTTAATGTCCATTCCCAAGGCCTTTTGGTCCCTCTTGCAGATATCCTTATATCGCAGCTCAGGTCTCCCTCTGGGGTGCTTTCGCTGCACTAGTTCTCCATACAGGAGATCTTTCAGAATTCGACCATCAGCCATTCTCATGACATGCCCAAGCCAGCGTAGACATCGCTGTTTCAATAGTGTATACATGCTAGAGATTCCAGCACATTCCAGGACTGTGCTATTTGGGACTTTGTCATGCCAGGTGATGTCA
>NW_015429537.1:0-1181 GCF_001527695.2 Protobothrops mucrosquamatus | reverse complement strand
TAAGCAGTTTACAAAGTCAGCCTCTTGCCTCCAACAATCTGGATCCTCATTTTACCCACTTCAGAAGAATGGAAGGCTAAGTCAACCCTGAGCCAGTCAGGATGGAACTCCTGACAGTGGGCAGAGTTAGCCTGCAGTACTGATGAGGTTTCTCCTCTTCCCTGCCCCTCAATATAGCTAATAGCAATAGCACTTAGACTTATACATTACTTCATAGTACTTTACAGCCCCTCCCTAAGCAGTTAACAGAGTCAGCCTATTGCACCCAACAATCTGGGTCCTCATTTTACTGACCTGGGAAGGATGGAAGGCTGGGTCAACCTTGAGCCGGTGAGAATCGAACTCCTGGAGTGAGCAGTGAGTTAGCCTGCAGTACCGCATTCTAACCACTGGGCCACCACTGCTCTTAGCAATTTAACATGCTCTTCAGAGAGCAAAAGAGCCAGCAGATGTAAATTAGCTATACTTTGATTGAACACTTTGGTGTGCTAATAGCTACACCACAGAGAACAATTCCAAATGGAAGTGTGGCCTGGCATGATGTTGGGCACTTTGGCCCAAGCATTGAAAAAAATCTAGAGCCAGTTGCAAACACATATTTCACCCCAGGCTCAATCTCACTTACTCAACACCTTTTGAATATTGATTACTCATTGCCTGAGAATCTTAAAGAGGGAACTGAAACTGACGTTATGCAGTGTATTAAGTAATTTATCTCCCTAGGAGCTCCTGTGTCATTTTCTCTAGGACATCAAGGTTTCCGTTTTAATCACGTGTTTTAATCTGGGATTACATGCGATTCAGTTTACATCTGAGTAGACATCTCTTAGAATCATACTCTAAAGCACGTGAAATGCTTAATAAAGAAATAATAAGGGTCCTACTCATTATTATGGATGAAAGGCAGTGGCGAGATAGAGACAACATGATATATAAGAATGCCTACCTGTTGCTCCCTAGCATATTTAATCCTTCTTGTAACTATATATATATATATATATATATACAGGGCTTTTTTTCTCGGAGAAAAGGTGGCGGAACTCAAACCTGGCCACGCCCTCATCAAACCCTAGGACCGCCCCTTTAGAGAACAGGAATGCAAGTAAAATTTGGGAGGGGCTATTTCCGGTGCGGCCGGCCCGGAAAAAGGTGCCGGAACGCGGTTCCGCCGCGTTCCGGCT
>NW_015429536.1:0-1181 GCF_001527695.2 Protobothrops mucrosquamatus | reverse complement strand
TCTATCTATCTATCTATCTATCTATCTATCTATCTATCTATCTATCTATCTAGCTAGCTAGCTAGCTAGCTAGCTAGCTAGATAGCTAGATAGCTAGATAGCTATCCTTCCATTATATATTCAAGATGGACAATATTTAATATTTATTTGCTACGTATATGTAGGGATGTGGGTCTATACATATGCTGTTCATAGTATGTTTAGGTGTGTGTCATGTATATGTTTCACTTTGAGAGTGTGCAACTAAATTTCATTTTTGATGTGTGCCATTGTGCCCACAGTATAAAAATGACAATAAAGGTTATCTTATCTTATCTTATCTTATCTTATCTTATCTTATCTTATCTTATCCTATCTTATCTTATCTTATCTTATCTATCTATCTATCTATCTATCTATCTATCTATCTATCTATCTATCTATCTATCTATCATCTATCTATCTGTCTATATTTATCTCTATCTATTTATCTGTCTATAATTTCTCTCTCTCTCTCTATAATCTCTCTATATCTATTTGTCTGTTTCTCTATCTATCTATCTATCTATCTATCTATCTATCTATCTATCTATCTATCTATCTATCTATCTTTATCTCTATCTATTTATCTGTCTGTCTATAATTTCTATCTCTATCTCTATCTGTCTCTCTCTAATCTCTCTATATCTGTCTCTGTCTTTCTCTCTATATATATCATATCTCTACTGTATCTATCTTTCTATCAGTATCTCTCTCTCTCTAATCTGTCTGTCTGTCTGTCTCTCTCTCTCTCTCTGCCTGGCTGAGGAATTCTGGGAGTTAAGTCCACCAGTCATGAAAGGGCCAAGTTTGAAGACCCCTGCCCTAAAAGAACGGTCGCAAGTCGCGGACTCCCTGTAAATAAATAAATAAATAAATGGCCATGCTTTGGCCACTGGACCGATGGACTCTCGCTGTGGTGGGAGGAGGTGAAGATGGAGAGGGAGATTCTCAGAGACCGTGATGGGCCGGGCCAGTCTAGAGGCCCAAAGCGCCTGGCCTTTTACAAAAGGGTTGGTTTATGTACGTGCGTATGTATTTATCTATTTATTTATTTATGTATTTATTTATGTATGTATTTATTTATGTATGTATTTATTTCCCGCCTTTCTTATTTTTACAAGCAACTCAAGGCGGCAAACATAACTGATATTCCTTCCTCC
>NW_015429535.1:0-1181 GCF_001527695.2 Protobothrops mucrosquamatus | reverse complement strand
TGGGGGAACTATGGCCCCCTCATGACTCGTGGACTTCAACTCCCAGAATTCCTCAGCCAACATGGGGGAACTATGGCCCCCTCATGACTTTTGTGGACTTCAATTCCCAAGCCAGCATGGGGGAACTATGGCCCCCTCAAAGACTCGTGGACTTCAATTCCCAGAATTCCTGAGCCAGCATGGGGGAACTATGGCCCCCTCATGACTTTTGTGGACTTCAAGTCCCAGAATTCCTGAGCCAGCACAGCTCAGCTTGGAAACTCCCTTTCCCCTCAGCATGGCTGGCTTAGGAATTCTGGGAGTTGAAGTCCACGAGTCATAAAAGAGCCAAGTTTGCCTACCCCTGGTGTAGGGTTTCCTGCCTGAGCAAGGGATTGGACTAGATGACCTCCAAAATCCCTTCCAACGTTATAGTAGTAGTAGTAGTAGTAGTAGTAGTAGTAGTAGTAGTAGTAGTAATAGTAATAATAATAATAATAATAATAATTATTATTATTATTATTATTATTATTATTATTATTATTATTATTATTTGCAAAGCTCCTTTCTGGTAGGAGGGAAACTTGCAAAATGATCTCCCTCCTCCCCCCCCCTCCCGTAGATTAATTCTGTGGAGTTATTATAACCACTGCCTGTTTCAGAATGTATTGGTGAAATCTCGGCGTATAAATTATTCCTGGTGCTAGCACGCTAAATATCTTATTTGTTGACCAACCGCGAGCAAAAGAAAAACATTCCCCTTTTGACACTGAGTAAATCTTTTGCATTGTCTACTCCAACTGGTCTGGGTGAACGTCAGCATCTGCAACGCGCCCAAGTCCTGCTTGGATGGAGGCTCTCGGTAAACCACACAAAATAAGCAACCGAAATTCCAGAGAACTCTTGAGCGTCTGCATGACCTCTTCCTCGGGACTCGCAGGCTGCTTTCCAACGTTCTTGGCTGGGATCAGAGGGGGTCAAGCAGCAGCCCCCGAGTTCCCTTTGGGGAGACCCCTGGACCTCCCTCTGGGCGTTACGTAATGTCATCAGAGCACAGAATGAACTGTGGGGTCCTGGGTGCTCTCTGAGCTGGGTGGTTTTCTTGAAGACGTTTCATGAGCCAACTAGGGCACATCATCCGTGCTGGAAGGGAGGAGGGTTGTGGAGAGGAGGAGGAGGAGGAGGAGGAGGAAGAGGAGGAG
>NW_015429534.1:0-1181 GCF_001527695.2 Protobothrops mucrosquamatus | reverse complement strand
TCGGGACCCCATTTGGGGTCGATCGACCATTTCACGGGGGTCGCCAAGCAAGGCTGTCCGCCATTTTTTTTGTCCGCCATTTTTTTCCCCTTTTCCGGCGGGTGCCTTACCTCCCTTGGGCTGGGCCAGCTGGTGGTCGGCCTGCTCCGTCTCTGCCGCTTGCCAGCTACGCCTCGGCCGGCGCAGGGGGCGGAATCACACATGCGCGGCACTCCCAGGCAGAGAAAGTCCTTGACTTACGACCGGTTGGGTAGTCCTCGACTTACGACCGGTTTAGTCCTCGACTTACGACCGGTTTAGTCCTCGACTTACGACCGGTTGGGGTCGCGGCATTAAAAAGGTTGAGAACCACTGGGCTAAACTGTCTGAAATTTGATCATGTGACCATGGGGACGCTGCAATGTGTGAAAAAACGTTCAAGAAGTTTGGATGAGAAGCAAAACAGTTTCTTCTTTTTCCTCAAGGAAAAAACAGCCCAGTTGCCTTTGGGGAAAAAGCAGGACGATCTGGAGGGCAAAAAACCTCCACAGGCATTTAAACAAATGGTTGTTGAAGTCTATCTTAGAGGCATAAACATTATAAATACCTGAACAGAGAATGAGAAGTGGATGAATGAATGTAATGTAGTAAAATGAACAATTATTAGAATAATGATTTGTCTGCATAATTGCTAGAATAATGATGGAATGCATAATCACTGGGATAATGTAGTAAAATGAACAATTATTAGAATAACGATTTGTCTGCAATAATGATGTGTCTGCATAATGATGTGTCTGCATAATGTGTCTGCATCGGACCTGGATACCTTCGAGACCGCCTTCTGCCGCAGATCACCTCCCATCGACCAGTACGCTCCCACAGGGTGGGTCTCCTCAGGGTGCCGTCAGCCAGGCAGTGCCGGCTGGCGACCCCGAGGGGGAGGGCCTTCTCTGTGGGAGCTCCCACCCTCTGGAATGAACTGCCCCCAGAGATCAGGGTCATCCCTGATCTCCCTTCCTTTCGCCGCGCCCTCAAGACTTGGCTGTTCCAGCTTGCAGGACTGGCCTAGGGTAATTTTTAGAGGGGTTTTAATTATATTTTAAATTTGACAAATATTTAAATATTCCTTTTAATTAATTTTAAATTTGTACTGTTATTTATGTATTTTAATTGATTGTCAGCCGCCCTGAGTCCTACGG
>NW_015429533.1:0-1181 GCF_001527695.2 Protobothrops mucrosquamatus | reverse complement strand
AAATCCTTTAGAATATAATCTTAGCAGTTTGTTTTAGTTTCTAAGTTTGTAGTATTTTAAATTTAATTTCAATATGTTTATTTCCTTCTTAAAGGTTAATTTGCTGCTTCCGTCTATGGGGGAATGGGAATGTAGTCCCCTCTCCTCACTTTTGGAGGTTTTTTGCTTTGGGGATCTTTCCCAGGGACTTAGTTACAAAGTAAGGGAGAGAAGATCAAATACTCTCACCAATTCCAAGCACGCTGTTCACCGTTGTTCTGGTGCTCTTGGACTTCGGCTGAAGGTAGCATGGCTGGCTCAGGAATTCTGGGAGTTGAAGTCCATGAGTCATAAAAGAGCCAGGGTTGCCTACCCCTGGGCTAGACGCTGGCATGCGGCTAGCCTTTCTCCTGTCGAGTTCGGAGGGCTTACCCCCAATCAAACAAAGCAATTGCTGTCACTTCATGATCAACGGGTCAGCCCTATTTCATGATTACCTCTTTGGGGCGATTTCAGACACATCTAGGGTCCCCCTGGCAGGATAAAACTAGCTGTGGGGAGCGGAGGTCCATTCTTGTGCGGCCATGGGCTACGGGTGTAAAACCGGAAGTCTCTACAAATAAATATTACTTTAGCTGATGGTGGAGAAGGACATACATACATACAACATGTGTGTGTGTGTGTGTGTGTGTGTGTGTGTGAGCTAATATAGTTAGACTTCAAAACTTAAGAATCCCCAATTGGTAGATAGAGCAAAAGTTATCATTATTTTTCTGACACTTGAAATAACTCCTTGGAATATAATGAATGTTGTATGTCATATTAATTCCATCCAAAGTATTCTAGCTAAAACTCCAGTAAAGCCTCCCTGCATCTTAATTTTCAAGAAACCATCTGGATTCCAGTTTTATAGAAAAGGAAGATGGTGGGCAAGGGTTGTATCTGGATTTGCTTGACAATAGCATACTTATTCTGTGAGGAATTTAAAAATAAATTTATTTATTTTATTTACACAATTTATATGCCGCCCTTCTCCCCATGGGACTCAGGGCGGCTCACAGCATATTAAAACATCGTACAAAAAAAAATTTTCCCCTGCTAAAAACCAATTAAAACCCAAATATTGGTAGCTGTGGCTCTTTAAAATCATTTAAAAATTGTCCCTATTTAAAACTCACCCTAGGTCAGGCCCGCTTGTTGAA
>NW_015429532.1:0-1181 GCF_001527695.2 Protobothrops mucrosquamatus | reverse complement strand
CGAGTTCCTGCGGAGGATGTCCGCATGCACTTGGATCTCAGCAAAATGGTGGCAGCCACTGAATATGCATCGGACGCATCCTTACAGGCCGCTAGGTTTTCTTCCAGGGCTATGGCGTCCAACATCACTGGAAGACGTATGCTCTGGTTGAAAAATTGGCAAGCAGATGCCAAATCCAAGTGGAAATTGGCAGCGGCTCCCTACCAGGGTTCTAAGTTATTTGGGGATTCGCTGAATCCCTACTTAACAGAGAACAAGGACAAACATAAGGTCCTTAAAGACCTACTTAAACGTCCAAACAAGAGGACTGGTTATTTTCAACGCAAACAGTCCTTTCGGGGAGGTCCAAGATACTCCTATTCCCAGCCCTTTCGTGCCTTCCTACCACGGCAGGACAGGCAAGATAGGCAACCTGACAGTCAGAATCCCGGCCCCAGGCAACAAGCCCAGGGGAAACGGCCCTTTCGGGGGAACAATAGACCTTTCCGCCGTTCCAGGTGACTCCTCGGCGGCACCTCCCATAGGGGGCAGACTCTCTCTGTTCGCCCACCATTGGGAGACTACCACCACGGATACGTGGGTCATCAACACGATCCGACACGGTCTAAATTTGGAATTTATATCTTACCCCCCAAATCGGTTCCTCTCCTGTCCATATCCCAGAAACAGCACAAAACTAAGGCTGATGAACGAAGCTATCCATCATCTGCTTCACATCAGGGCCATAGAACCCGTACCGCTGGATCAGAGAGGTCTAGGATTCTACTCCATCCTCTTTGTGGTACCAAAAGCGTCAGGAGGATGGAGGGCTATTCTAGATCTAAAGGACTTGAATTTTCATATAGCTTACCACAAATTCAAGATGCAAACACTCCGTTCCATCTTGGGAAGCATCAGAAAAGGGGACCTCCTGACGTCTATCGACCTCACGGAGGCGTACCTTCATATTCCTATCTCTCTGATCCATCGACGGTTTCTACGATTTGCGTACAAGGGGAATCACTTCCAGTACAGGGCGCTCCCCTTTGGCCTCTCATCAGCTCCGAGAGTATTCACCAAAGTCTTGGCGGTCCTGGCAGCACATTTACGATTGATACCAGTAAGAGTCCACTGTTATCTGGACGACATTTTGATTCAGTCTTCGTCCGTCCAGACAGCATTGACGGACCTCAAAATGGTGA
>NW_015429531.1:0-1181 GCF_001527695.2 Protobothrops mucrosquamatus | reverse complement strand
TTATATCCTACCTTTATTTTGCAGAACTCAAGATGCTGCATACAGTACTCCTTTCTCTTATTTTTCCCATAATAACAACCCTGTTAGTAGGTTGGACTGAGCAATGATGCCTGGCCCCGAGTCACTCATCCGGCGTCTGTAACTAAGGAAAAACTAGAGCTTGTGGCTTCCACTCTCTGATCCAGCTCCTTGATCAGTGTTCTCCAATTAGAGGAATTCTTCAAGCTGGTACTTGGAGAACATCAAGGACTCCCACTTTTCCTAAATGCAGATAATCTCAACTAACAACCACAACTGACCCTCAAATTTCTGTTCCTAAGCAAGGTAGTTGTTAAGTGAGTTTCTCCATGTTATGACCTTCTTGCCACTGTTGTTAAATGAATCACTGCAGTTGTTAAGTGAATCATGAGGTTGTTAAGTGAATCCAGCTTTCCCCATTGACTTTGCCTACTGGAAGTTGATTACAAATGGTGGTCACATGATCCTGGGACAGTGCAACTGTCACAAAGACATGCCAGTTGCCGAGCACTCAAATTTTGATCATGTGACACTAGGAAAGCTGCAATGGCCGTAAGTGTGAAATCTAGTCATAAGTCATTTTTGTCAGTGCCGTTGTAACTTTGAACAGTCACTAAATGAATGGTTGTAAGTCAAGAATTACCTGTATATTGCTTTTTTTACGAGAAATGCATAATCTTTGTGCACTTTCACATATGTTAAGTTTTAAATCACACAAGTATCCTTTAAGTTCATTATTTTGAATGTGGCTGCTCATCTACTTTTCTGATCATCTCTTTTGCTGAGAACAGAAAGAATATATGTTTGCTTTTATTTATTTATTTATTTATTTATTGTTTATATTTATATCCCGCCCTTCTCCTTGCGAACTCAGGGCGGCTAACAACCAGATAAAAATACAAAATATCAAAACTACAGATTTAAAACATAATTAAAAAACAAATATTCATAATTGGTCTAAGTGATTTAAAATTATGTTAAAACCCCCACTAAAAATTTTCCCCTAGGCCAGTCCCGCAAGCTGGAATAACCATGTCTTAAGGGCGCGGCGGAAGGGAGGGAGATCAGGGATCACCCTGATCTCTGGGGGTAGTTCATTCCAGAGGGTGGGAGCTCCCACAGAGAAGGCCCTCCCCCTTGGGGTCGCCAGCCGGCACTGTCTG
>NW_015429530.1:0-1181 GCF_001527695.2 Protobothrops mucrosquamatus | reverse complement strand
AGGGTGGAGTAGTAATTAGACCTCACCACCCTCATCGCCACTAGGTAGGATCTAACATGTATCCTTACCTGTGTTCGGTCGGATTCGGTTCGGGTAACCCTCCAACTCCTCTCTAGGCGTCTTTTCCGGCGTTTCATCTCTCTCAGCCCCTCGGTGAACCAAGGGGCCAGTTGAGACCTACGCCGGGTCAGAGGCCGCATGCTATTTCACTTTTTATTGGAAAATCAGCAAACTCTCTTTTCTAATTTCCTTCCTTAGACACTTGACCAACTGCCACTAACAAACCCAGAGCACTTTGGAACACCTGTAATTGGAAAGAAATCTAACAGAGGAAGAAGGTCGTCTCTTCCTGTGTGAGTAACTTTTATGATGCCATATTTTTGTATGGGTTTTCTTTACCTGGGATGAGGATGCTATTCTTCAGCAGTAATTGTGCATGTCTTATACAAATACCTTCAGAACGGTACTTGACAATTTGGGGAATTGAACTTTATGTTCTCACACAGTCTACTAGTCTACTTTTTATTGTCATTATATCTGTCAAGTAAAAGAGGAGGGGCAAGTTAGTACAAACAATAAAGCTACTTGTATAAAAAGTGCCTCGTGATTATAGAACTAGTTGATAATACTTTGGACTCAGATGAGGAAGTTGCAGCCTTAGGCCAGTTGTTTACAATCTGTGAACAGCTCCTGAGGTGATGAAGAAAGAGGGAGCTCAGTGTCTTTTTTGGACAAATATAGTGGTAGAAGCATGCAGAACCTATGTGTTAAGCAACAGGAGATGTCTTCCTGGATTTCTTACAGATTTAGATATCTATGCTAGGGTAACTTAGAAATGCATTTAAAGTCCCTTGTTCTGTGAAAGACTTTAAAATGTGATGGAGGACAAAAGCAATCAGAGGGCAGGATTTCCTATAAATATTACTATTCAGTGTCTGGTAATACAGGAATTATGCAAAAAAAATGTTCCATTTATATAGCGTGCATTATATATGCAATTGTGATTTTAGTTTTCCTTAGAGTAGGTCTGTTTATTATTTCTTTATATGTATATTCCATTGTTTTAAAGAAGAAATAAACTTAAACAATGAACAATTTGGGTAGGTAGACATTTTCCTGAATGTAGCAATAGGGCAGCCCTTAAATACTTTAAATCAGTATTTCTCCAACTAAGCAACTTT
>NW_015429529.1:0-1181 GCF_001527695.2 Protobothrops mucrosquamatus | reverse complement strand
GACAAATTGCAAGCTATTCAGCAGGCCCCAAGTCCAAAGTCCAAGAGTGAGTTACAAGCATTCTTGGGACTCTTGAATTTTTACCATGCATTCCTCCCACACAAGGCTGCTGTGGCAGAGCCGTTACATAGGCTCTTAGACAAGCAGGCTCCATGGCAGTGGACTAAAGTCCATGACAGGAGTTTCAATGAGGTTAAGGACTTGCTCACTTCCAATGCTGTTTTAGCGCATTTCAATGAGCAACTGCCTGTTTGCATCGCATGCGATGCATCTCCTTATGGAGTGGGAGCAGTACTTAGTGATCTGAAGGCTGATGGGACACAGGTCCCTGTGGCCTATTATTCAAGGACTCTCATCTGCAGAGTGGAATTACGCTCAGATTGACAGAGAAGCCTTAGCAATAGTGGCTGGCATTAAGAAATTCCATGATTTCTTATATGGCCGCCACTTCACGGTCTATACAGACCACAAGCCTCTACTGGGGTTGTTTACAACCAACAAACAGACACCTCATATCATTTCTTCTCGTATGCTGAGATGGTCCATCTTCCTGTCAGCATATGACTACACTTTAGTTCACAAACCGGGAAAAGAGATGGGCCATGCAGATGGCCTAAGCAGATTACCTCTAAAAGAGGTAGAGCCAGACCCTGCTCCTGCCATTAATATTCTTTCTGTTCAAGAGTTGCCTGAATCTCCCCTCAATGCAATGGATGTGGCTGCAGAGACTGCCATTGATCACACGCTTGCACGCGTGCTGACATGGGTATTGTCAGGATGGCCTGACACGTGTCCAGATGCGACATTTCAAAGTTTCTGGCAAAGGAGAAATGCACTGTCTACCTTCAATGCGTGCCTATTATGGGGGAGTAGAGTAGTTATTCCTACCCCACTAAGGTCTAGGGTCTTGTCCTCACTGCATGAGGGACATCCAGGAATTGTGCGCATGAAAGCGCTTGCGCGCAGCCATCTTTGGTGGCCTGGGGGGCGTTTTATCAGGTTCGCCTGATACACCAGTTGCGACCTTTTCTGGACCGGGACGCCTTGCGCACAGTCACTCATGCTCTCGTCACCTCCCGCCTGGACTACTGCAATGCTCTCTACATGGGGCTCCCCTTGAGGAGCATCCGGAGGCTCCAGCTAGTCCAGAATGCGGCCGCGCGGGCGGTGTTGGGAGGGAC
>NW_015429528.1:0-1181 GCF_001527695.2 Protobothrops mucrosquamatus | reverse complement strand
AGGAGGAGGAGGAGGAGGAGGAGGAGGAGGAGAGGGAGAGGAAGAAGAAGACCACCATGAGGTTCTTGGTGCTCTCTGAGCTTGGTTGTTTTCTTGCAGACATTTCATGATCTCCAAACACAGGCACTGGATGCTCATATGTCAGATTGTCTGGTACAGGTAGTCCTTGACATACGAGCACAATTGAATCCAAAGTTTCTGTTCCTAACTGAGACAGTTAAGTGAGTGGTGCCCCATTTTATGACCTTTCTTGCTAGAGTTGTTAAGTCAATCACTGCAGTTGGTAAGTTGGCAACACGGTTGTTAAATGAATCTGGCTTCCCCATTGACTTTGCTTGTCAGAAGCTTGCCAAAGGGGATCACGTGACCCTGGGAACATGGCGACCGTCGTAAAAACATGCCTAGGCCAACTAAGGTCCCTTCCAACTCTGTCATTCTGTCCAGAACAATGAATTTGGATCATAGTGTCAGAACGTTTATGGTATTAAGAGCATTTACAGTACACTTTTATTAGGAGTCTGAAACCCTGTCTTATTTTAAGATCTCGTTGCCCTTCTGACCTTTCAGAGGCCTTGAAAATAGCTTACCCATGGAAATGAGATAAGGTTTGTATTCCGAAAATATCTTCTTTGATAAATGTATTCCCAGAAAAATTACAATCCTAGCAAGTTCCTTATATGGAATGATGCTAAACTGGGAAATGAGTGCCTGAGTAAAGAGGAGGGGTGTCTATAGAGGCATTTGATTGTAATGTATATAATATGTTGGACAAAGGGGTTTTTTTTGTGGTGGCCCACCTAACAGCTTGCTGTCATTGCCCTTGAGTGAAGAATAATGGACTTAATTTCATGCAATTGCCTGCTGTTTCCTTGATCCCGGCTTAGAAGAACAGGATAAGGAATAAAATTCCAATAATAGATACGTTTCTTCCATAATACTTTTTTGGCAAGCTGAAATACTTGCTGTTCGGTTATTGCAAGTTGTAGGAAAGACACTGTAGTTAATAAAAACTCAAACATTTATAATAAAATAAAATAAAATAAAATAATAAAATAAAGTAAAGTAAAATAAAATAAAATAAAATAAAATAAAATAAAATAAAATAAAATAAAATAAAATAAAATAAAATAAAATAAAATAAAATAATAAAATAAAATAAAATAAAATAAAATAAAATAAAA
>NW_015429527.1:0-1181 GCF_001527695.2 Protobothrops mucrosquamatus | reverse complement strand
ATCAATCAGATGGAAATTGCAGAATATAAACATTTATAGCCAGAGGATGATACACTTCTCTTTATTTTTTACTTTATTTTTAGATCTGCAACCTCAACTCTTTGGCAGCTGTCCCTGGAAACTACTGGGGACAGCAATACTTTCCCGCCTTTGCTCTCAGAACATGATGAGAAGTGTCTGAAGGAATTTGAGCGAAAGCCTTAGTTTATTTCAAATATGTCTAATCCTGCTTTTCAATTTTAAACACACTCATAGTGGCTATGAATACAGTTAAGGCAGAATGAATCAAACCACCCAAATTTGAAAGCCATTAAAAGCTCTAAAATTGAAATCAATCAGAAAAGCATGAATCGGTTTGAAAGAAAATTAAATGAAACCAACATAAAGCCAGTGATAAAAGCCAAATGGTGGAAGCATGGACTTGGTGAGGTTTGGATGAAAGATTGGGTGACTTAGAAATAAGAGATTACTTGAACTGGAAGATCACGAGATTAGAGTTTGATGGCATACCTACCTATGGTATGGAAAAGTTAAAATGAGTACTGACTTTAAGAAACATTGTGTTAGGCATGCTATCCTAATGATTTGGAATAAATCAGGTTCTCCCTTAAGGTACCTCTTTGATTGTCTCTTCAGAAAAGAAATGATGGTGAGACCAAACTGGAGGAAGTATGATCAAATAATATTTTTTAATCAAGGTGAACCTAATCTAGTCAAACGAAGGATTGGAATCAGAAGGACATGTATGTCACTGGCTGATATATTTACAACTGAAGGAAAAATTTAATTTTGGCAAAAACTATGGGTTTGAATCTGTAAAAATTGAATTGAACTTGTATTGTGTGTTAATGATGAACATGTTATTGCCAAGGGCTATAAAGTGTTGAAATTGAATCTGGAAAATGAATGTGTGAAACATTGTATGATTCAATAGGCAAGGAAGTTTGGGTGCAATTTAATGTTAACCAATGGTATACAGTAATTCAAGGTGTTGATTATCATCTTTAAAGCGCGCCATGGCATCGGACCTGGTTACCTCCGAGACCGCCTTCTGCCACAGATTACCTCTCATCGGCCGATACGCTCCCACAGAGAGGGTCTCCTCAGGGTGCCGTCAGCCAGACAGTGTCGGTTGGCGACCCCCAGGGGGAGGGCCTTCTCTGTTGGAGCCCCCACCCTTT
>NW_015429526.1:0-1181 GCF_001527695.2 Protobothrops mucrosquamatus | reverse complement strand
CTTTTCATGCAAACACTTACTATTATTTTTCAATTACTTTTACAACAATAAAATCTACAGTTCATTATTTCTTTCACAGCCTGGGAGAGAGTGGGTGGGGGGTAGGGCTTGAGGGCTAACACACACACTTAGGTATCACCAAATGAACTCATTCACTTCCATTCTAACTGCTTTCATAAATAATTCCACATACAAATATGTGCCACAGGCAAACCATTTATTCTTAAATAAGGCCTTTTTGTATTGTTGTTATCAGAGAGGGTTTGACCCTCTTCCAAGTCTTGGAAATAACACAGAACAACATAGACAAACATATATACACAAATACTGTTAAAACAACATTTATTTAAACATATGACTTGTTCTGCAAGAAGCGAGAAAAATCAAGAGCTGATTTCAACCAAACGTGGTTTTTTTTTATATAGGGCCCTTTATCAGCTCCTATTTTTCTCATCATTCCAAGCCCAAGCATAATGTTCTGGGTGGCCACACACACACACACATATACATACATATACAGATATATAAACACAAAACACATTACACATTGACACAAAGCACCACCAGACATTGTCTGACAGGGTTAAACTTAACAGCTACATGAAGTTTCAAAACATTCCTATTTGTTCAAAACGCAATGCAGAGGAGTGCATTTTGAGTTAATTTATGTCTTTAAATTACTCTGAAGATTCCCCTTATTGTTTCCACTTCAAGATAGTTTCTCTAATATTTGCTAGGTGGGGGTGTCTGAGAAGAAGCAAAAGTATTAGCCTTTTCAGAAAAAACTGGAAATCCAAATTAAAGAAGCTTTAGGAGGGAGAAGTTTTCCTTGGTTGTAATCAGAAGGGGGGCTGGTAGTTAATTGTTGCCCTTCTGAAGCATCTAAGCCATATTTGTTAAAAAGAAAGAAGTTTGTCTTGGTTACTTCTCTAAGCTCGCGTATATCTCCTGAGCCTTAGAAAGTTTCCATCCATACTTACGAAAAAATCCTCCTTTTTGCCAAAAGGAAAGGACGCAGTGCACCAAGTCTATTCCAGACGATAAGAATGGATGGTCCAAGGACGTATCCCTCGCAAGGAATCACGTCGGGGTCACCAGTTGTAGGAAACCGGGACCTGAGTCTCCCGGCTTGGTTTCAGACCTCGTCCGGGGGCTGATTCTTGAGTTGTCACGGACTCTCA
>NW_015429525.1:0-1181 GCF_001527695.2 Protobothrops mucrosquamatus | reverse complement strand
GGGGAGATCCGGGATCACCCGGATCTCTGGGGGCAGCTCGTTCCAGAGGGTGGGTGCTCCGACAGAGAAGGCTCTCCCCCTGGGGGTCGCCAGCCGACACTGTCTGGCTGACGGCACCCTGAGGAGGCCCTCTCTGTGGGAGCGTATCGGCCAGTGGGAGGCAATCTGTGGCAGAAGGCGGTCTCGGAGGTAACCAGGTGGAATATGGAACTATAGAAACTAACTGTTATTGATTATTTGTAAATACAAACCCAAACAACTCACTGTTTACCAAATATTGATGGTGATATGTAAAAAACCCTCAATAAAACATATTTTTTAAAAAATAAATAAAAGCATCTAAACACAGTAGAACCTGTACTCTGGCATAGTGTCATGTCCTGTCCTTAGCTGTCCTTTAAGGTCAATACAAGAAGATTCTTTACTCAAAGAGACAATGGCCTTGTAGCTTTGGAGATACAGAACAAAAGAGCATGTTCTTCTCCAGTGCCTGTACTGCAAATGTATTTACATATCACAATTATTACATAAATGATAGGGTGCATAGGACAATTTTATGCTACATTATTGCTTTCACATACCAACCCTGTTGCAACATATAATGGTGGAATAGCAATCAAAATTCTAAAATGAGTTTGATGTATTAGAGTACTTTGTAACTTGATATAGTCTTTCAGTTACTAACTTTTTATGTACCCTACACTCATCCAATACTCCTATCTCTTCTTTTAGATTTTTGTTTTTATATATACATTAGTTTTTAATTTTTTATAACTTTTATAACTTCTAGTATTTTATAATCCATTTCACCCAGTAAGAATTAATCAGCCTCTTCCTTTGCTGTGTTACCTAATTAAATATACAGGGAATTTTTATAACTTTTATAACTTCTAGTATTTTGTAATCCATTCCATTCATTCAGTCAAAATAAATAAGCCTTTTTCTTTGCTGTGTTACCAAATTAAATATGCAACATTAAGCAGTATTACAGGAGTACTGCACTGTCATAGGAAGTTGTAATAATCTGTGATCTGGTCAGTTGAACGTTATAGTTTTATCAGTGGACCGGTAAATTACTCTCAACTGGGTCCTGAACTATTTTCATTGCATTTTTATATCATCTGATAGCAACATAGTACTAAGGATGATTATTTCTGAGCTCTGTCAGGGATGAGGCTGTC
>NW_015429524.1:0-1181 GCF_001527695.2 Protobothrops mucrosquamatus | reverse complement strand
GATAGATAGATAGATAGATAGATAGATAGATAGATAGATAGACGAGGATAGATAGATAGATAGATAGATAGATAGATAGATAGATAGATAGACAGACAGACAGACAGACAGACAGATGAGGATAGATAGATAGATAGATAGATAGATAGATAGATAGATAGATAGATAGATAGATAGATAGATAGATAGATAGACAGACAGACGAGGATAGATAGATAGACAGACAGACAGACAGATGAGGATAGATAGATAGATAGATAGATAGATAGATAGATAGATAGATAGATAGATAGATAGATAGATAGATAGGTAGGTAGGTAGGTAGGTAGATAGATAGATGACAGGATGAGAGGATAGACAGACAGATAGATAGATAGATAACCTTTATTTTCATTATTATTATTGGCACCCATTAAAAATGAAATTCTGTTGCCTGCTCTCCAAAGTTTCCAGATACAAAACACACATTTAAGCTTGCTACATACAACCTATGAATAAACCCCCTCCCTTACAAAAAAACATATCAATATTAATCCCGGTCCCTCGTGAATCCATAGCGGGAAGAGGAAGCTTGAGCGTTCACAAGCTTAATGCTGTACGCAACAGATCGGTGATGGAATCTAACTCTTATCTAACTCTTCCTCTTCTTTTTTTTCTTCCCTCCGAAGGCTTTTTTCTCACCATCTCCTCCTTTCTCCCTCCAGCCGGGCAGCTGACGGGCAATTCCTCCGTGGAAATGTACCGGCAGGTGCTCTTAAGCGGGTGTCGCTGTATCGAACTTGACTGCTGGAAGGGGCGTCCCCAGGACGAGGAACCCTTCATCACTCACGGCTTCACCATGACGACGGAGATCCCCTTCAAGGTACCTGTAGGGGGTCCCCCTCTGGGTAGTTGGTCTTCCTGGAGGGCAAGAGATCCTCCCCCTCCTTCACTTTTTCAATCCAGTCTTTCTTCTTAAGCCTGGAATCTGTGAATCAGGACATGGGATGGGACCTGAGAGGTCATTTAGTCCAACCCCCCTTCCTCTCAAGGCAGGAACCTCAAGGGAGATGGGCGGTTAAAAACAGGAAATATAAATAAAATAAAGCTCTATTGTGGTGCTCCTCAGACTTGGCAACTTGAAGATGGGTGGGCTTCAGGTTCCAATATTCCCCAGCCAGTGTGCTGTAAGATGGGTGGAC
>NW_015429523.1:0-1181 GCF_001527695.2 Protobothrops mucrosquamatus | reverse complement strand
CTTCAAAGACTCAGCTTCAAAGGCTTCTGGACTGGCTATCATTAGTTTCTACATAACAAGGAAAAAGGGAAACAATAGTAGAACCTTTGAAATTTATTGCTTCCATTTGGATTAAATGATGGCTCTTCCTCCAGAAAAGCTTTTATAAATCCAGCACAAAATTGGGAGAGTGCAGGAACTCAAAATGAGCAGCATTATTATTTATCCGTCTGCAGGTAAAACAGAAGAGTCATTAATTTTGGCCCAGAACTGCTCTTAAGAACCCAGGTGTACTTGCCTTGCTTTCTGTTGTTTGTAGGGTCTCTTCTGGAACTAGAAGATGCTTCGACTCATCTGGAGAAAATTCCTAACAGTGAGAATAATTAACCGGTGGAATGATTTGCCTTCAGAAGTTGTGGGTGCTTCATCACTGGAGGCTTTCAAGAAGAGATTGGACAGCCACTTGTCTGAAATGGCATAGGGTCTAGAAGACCTCCAAGGTACCTTCCAACTCTGCTATTCTGTTTTCTATTCTGCAAGAGTGGACAGGGAAAAGATTCAGGGCATGATATGTATCAGATTATTATTTTTACTAAGGAGAAATGTCCTGTATTTTCAAGCTACTCCCGTCTCCAGACTCCAAAATATTTCCTTAATCTCATTGTGGAATCAAGTTTGAGGACCTCATTCTTGGTTACCTAGCAACCTAGTTTGTTCCAAATGGCATTAGATTGCAATGGAGCATCAGTGCTCAGGATCAAAGGCAAGCCATACTAGATTCACATAAATTAAGGGTAAGATAAATGTCTGCGGAGC
The DNA here is from genome assembly GCF_001527695.2 of Protobothrops mucrosquamatus. NCBI lineage: Eukaryota > Metazoa > Chordata > Lepidosauria > Squamata > Viperidae > Protobothrops > Protobothrops mucrosquamatus. The sequence goes on along the minus strand of NW_015429523.1, from coordinate 386 downwards.
CTTAGAAAAGAAAATAATGCCTCTCTCTTAGGGAGTGTGGACCCATTTCTCCTGGCAATGCCAGCAGATGTTCTTACTGATTTCAGTCCCTTCCATTTTATTTCTTGGCAGCAGGTTGTGGATTCCGCTTGAGCTGAGAAGTGAAGCAGTTGGGGGGCTAGGGAATTCTTAGGTGGGAGAACCTCAGGAAGTCTAGAAAGGCAAGGAAGCTGGGAGAAAAATCAACCTATGCTGCAAATGAAAACAAGGTATTTCTACATTACTGCCAAGAAAGCTACATAGATGAGCCCATCTATGAGAGGAGAGGAGAGGAGAGGAGAGAAGAGAAGAGAAGAGAAGAGAAGAGAAGAGAAGAGGAGAGGAGAGGAGAGGAGAGGAGAGGAGAG
>NW_015429522.1:0-1181 GCF_001527695.2 Protobothrops mucrosquamatus | reverse complement strand
CTCCTGCTTGAGCAGGGGGTTGGGCTAGAAGACCTCCCGGGTCCCTTCCAACTCGGTGATCCTGTTATGGTGGCTTCTGTGTGTCTGTGTAAAAATCCCCGATGGCATTTTGAATTACCCGGAAGAATAAAGACATCAAGAGCTCCTTGTGTTTTAATTTGGGCAGCTCACGCTCGCTCTCCGAGGTGGATCATAAAAAGCAATTGATCTGATCCTGACAGGTGGAACCCTTGTTAAGAAAAGGGCAGCTGAAACCGGTGGCTTATCCATAAAAAGCGATAAAATGAGGCCTGGAGGACTAAAACCCAAACAGATTTGGGTTTTTTTTCCCTCTCGTTCAACTGCATTGATGAAATAAAAAAAAGGTGTGTGTGGGGGGAAATCAAAGTGCAAGAAACTTAATTTTGCAGATTCTAGCCATTACAGCTCTCTGGGTGATCAGGTAGCGAGTGGATCCCCACGGGAAGCTGGCTGAGATATTGTCTGGGGCGACGTGGGGCTGGGATTGGAAAGGACTCCTAAAAGAACGAGGAGACGAAGAAAGAAGGCAGATAATGCTCTCCTTTCTCACCGCAGGGGATGTGAAATGGATAGTTAATAAAGCTGAGCTCGTTGGAGACGCTCAGAAGGGAAGGCAAGGGAAGAAGGACAGAAATATTCAAGCCAAGTGCGCTTGAAAATCCCAGTGCATCGTATATATCGTGGTCTAAATTTTGGGAAGAAAGCCATCGCTTTGAAGACAAGAGTCAGACTTACAGCCGGCTTTTTACTCTGATGATCCTGAGTTTGCCAAGCCCAGTTTACAGCCGTCCTGTCAAGCAGTGTTGGTTGATTCGTATCTTGAATTTGTGGGGTCGTGATGGTCTTCTTGCAGATGTTTCGTTGCCAAACTAGGCAACCTCATCAGTGCATCAGTGAAAGGTCTGCAAGGAAACCACCAAGCTCAGAAAGCACCAAAAAAACCCACAGTTCCACCCTGAGCTGCAAATATTTTCCTCTGTCGGTATCCTGAATCTGTAGTGCGGGTTTGGAAAATTATGAGTAGCAACAGAGAAGGGAGACGGTTTATTTTTTACTGTGGTTTGCCCAAGGGAACGGGGTGGGGAGAAGAGCACAAATCATGGCTTGGAAGCCTACCAAGGAATATAACATCAACATATGGATTGTATTTCTGATTTACA
>NW_015429521.1:0-1181 GCF_001527695.2 Protobothrops mucrosquamatus | reverse complement strand
GAACTTTTGACTAATTTGGTTGGTTTTTAATGTTTTTAATGCCTATAGCAAACATACTATAAAGTTTGGGTCACACAAATCATTTTATCCCTATTTATATTTGCAGATAATGCCAACTTATTGAACTCAGGCAGTATATGGATAGAACATGCATATTGTTCAAACTTTCAAAATTGTGCAGGAGCTACCATGCTAGCAATCTCTATTGGTTTGTCTATTTTATCTGCCTGCATGGCATTTGAAGAAGAACCTGCCCAAAATATTGGATTTTCTTCAGATGTAATTTCTAGAAGTTTGCCCAGAAGTATCTGCCACCAGCCAGAACAATCCAGTGTTGAAGTCCCAGTTTAAGAGTGCCCTGCTATGCCTCTGTGTGCATGTGCATTTTTGTGTCACAACAACATATGGCCTTACTGTGAATAAGGCCATATTGGATTTGTAAGTTTGCTCTGCTTAAAAGCAATACTATGGATTGTTTGGGTTGATTCAAGAAACCTGACAATTATTTTAGGATGCCAATTGGACTGTGACCTGGTATACATCCTAATCCAGTACAGTTTGCTTTGCCATGGTTGCTCAACAAATGTTTCTGAATAAACAATATTTGTTTGGTTTTCATAACAAAAGCATACTGCCTTTATGATCACATCTACATGGGTAAATAACTTTACAATATCCCCTAAATACGTACAACCTTAATAATAAGCTGCCCAGATATAAATTGCTATATATTGTCTTTGTTATTCAGACATAACTGACACATATATCAGACAAATATCTATGTGCTAATATGCATCTACTTACCTATACTAATTATTATTATTATTATTATTATTATTATTAATTTAATTTATATGCCGCCCTTCTCCCGACGGGACTCAGGGCGGCGCACAACATACTTAAAACCAAAACATATATACAATCCCCCCCTTAAAACCGAATTAAACCAAATTTAGAGTTGCGTCTTTCAAATTCCTAAAAGACCCAATATAAAATCCACCCTAGGTCAGGTCCGCTTGCTGAAAGAGCCATGTCTTGAGGGCGCGACGGAAGGTAAGGAGATCCGGAATTATCCGAATCTCGGGGGGTAGTTCGTTCCAGAGGGTGGGGGCACCCACAGAGAAGGCCCTCCCCCTGGGGGTCGCCAGCCGGCACTGCTTGGCCGACGGCACCCTGAGGAG
>NW_015429520.1:0-1182 GCF_001527695.2 Protobothrops mucrosquamatus | reverse complement strand
TTGAACTCTGGTGCTGGAGAAGACTCCTGCGAGTCCCCTGGACTGCAAGGCGATCAAACCGGTCAGTCCTAGAGGAGATCAACCCTGACTGCTCTTTAGAAGGCCAGATCCTGAAGTTGAAACTCAAGTACTTTGGCCACCTAATGAGAAGGAAGGACTCACTGGAGAAGAGCCTGATGCTGGGAAAGACTGAGGGCAATAGAAGAAGGGGACGACAGAGAATGAGGTGGCTGGATGGAGTCACTGAAGCAGGAGGCGTGAGCTTAAATGGACTCCAGAAGATGGTAGAGGACAGGAAGGCCTGGAGGAACGTTGTCCATGGGGTCGTGATGGGTCAGACACGACTTTGCAACTAACAACAAAGAAATAACTCCAGGTAAGCTGACAAGCACCTGCCTAACGTCCCCAAAACTGGCCAGCCAATCTGATCTCTAGAATTTCCTTACCTTACAGCTCTTAACTGATTGATGGAAGATAATTATTTGTAGCTCAGGGATGAACTGTGGGTTCCTTGGTGCTCTATGAGCTTGGTGGTTTTCTTGCAGACGTTTCATGACCCAACTAGGTAACGTCAGCAGTGATAGAAGGGATGCTCTCATTTAGATTCCTTTCGATAATGTTACCTAGTGTGGTAATGAAATGTCTGCAGCAATTCACTTAACCACTGTGGCAAGACAGGCCATAAAATGGGGCAAAACTCACTTAACCCCAGAATTGTTTAGCAACGATAACTTTGGCCTCAGCTGTGGCCATAAATAGATGCCAATGGCCAAGGGTCTGAATTTTCATGACATGATAACTGGGATGCTCCAATGGGGAAAGTGGTCATAAGTCATTCGTTTCAGGGCTGTTGCAACTTTGAACAGTCACTAAATGAATGGTTGTACGTCAAGGACTACCTGTATTACATTTTTATGCCATCCATCTCCCCTAAAAGGTGACCAATCCCTTCCCCTTTTAATCCATAAAAGACCAAAATGGTGATTTGGAAGAAGAAGAAGAAGAAGAAGAAGAAGAAGAAGAAGAAGAAGAAGAAGAAGAAGAAGAAGAAGAAGAAGAAGAAGAAGAAGAAGAAGAAGAAGAAGAAGAAGAAGAAGAAGAAGAAGAAGAAGAAGAAGAAGAAGAAGAAGAAGAAGAAGAAGAAGAAGAAGAAGAAGAAGAAGAAGAAGAAGAAGAAGAAGA
>NW_015429519.1:0-1182 GCF_001527695.2 Protobothrops mucrosquamatus | reverse complement strand
AAGCGATACAAAGACACGCTGAAAGCATCTCTCAAGTCCCTGGATATCGACACCATCTCTTGGGAATTTTTGGCGCATGATCGACCGACATGGCGTACCCTGGTTTACCAGGGTTGCCAGACATATGAACACAGGAGGACAATCTTGGCACAAGAGAAGCGAGCACTCCGTAAAGCCAGAGCTGCAAATGCTGAAGCAATAGTGTCCACATTTCTCTGTTCAGTATGTGGCAGAACATTCCATGCTAACATCGGTCTCATCAGCCATCTACGGACACACCGCTGATGGCCCATAATCCATAAGATGTCAAGGTCTTCATCGAAATCGATGGACGAACAACATCTTCTTAGATAAAGAAACAGTTTTGCAAGCATACACACATACACAAATATATAGGGATATAGAAGGGAGTAATTTTAGCTGATAAATAATGCATTTATCCAAAAGAAAGACTATTTTGAATTTAAAACAGCCACTCGTTTGGAAGAAATTATGCCAAGCAAAAGGGCTATAAACACATTCTATATGCTTCCTTTGCCTTCTATATGAAGGCTGTCAATATCCATTGAATTCAGACCTGGAAATTTTTTTTCCAGTAAGTATTTCTGTTTTATAGATCTACAGTGCATATATCTTTATATACATACCTACATATATAAGCATACATGCACACTAAGGCTACAAAAAAAAAGCAGAAGGGGGGGACGAGAACTTCAAATAATACGAGAATTAATGATTATTAAACTTAACTGCCTGTAAAATAAGGCATTCAATTTGTAATATGTATGTAATATGTAATATGGATAAACTTCTCTCAGACAAAAGTTTAGTGGATATACACTGAGCTCATAACATATATCCAAACATGCTTATTTTGTAATAAATCCCAATGCATTCCACAGTTCCTGTTCCCAAGTAAATATGCACTAGCTGGCACTATGCTAAGGATCTGTTCAGCACTGTTTACACCATATAAGTCAGGGTAAAAAGGGGGTAGATTAGAGCAGGGCTTTTCAACCTTTTCATCGACTGTACCACTTTTAAGATAAGGCAACCTTTGAGTACGTCGCCTAGCAAGGTGTCAAAAACTTGATGACCCTTCAAAAAGTGATAAAGCAGTCCTTGACTTACAACAGTTCGCTTAGTGACTGTTCAAAGTTACAATAGCACTAAAAAGTGACT
>NW_015429518.1:0-1182 GCF_001527695.2 Protobothrops mucrosquamatus | reverse complement strand
CTTCTTCTTCTTCTTCTTCTTCTTCTTCTTCTTCTTCTTCTTCTTCTTCTTCTTCTTCTCCTTCTCCTTCTCCTCCTCCTCCTCCTCCTTCTTCTTCTTCTTGGAAAAAAACAGTCCAGTTGCCTTTTGAAAAAGCACCTTTGAGACAACTATGACCTGGATGACTGAGAATCTCCACATATTGTTAGAAGGACAAAATATAATGCATACAATTCATTTATATAGTGCAAGGCAGCGTTTCTCAACTTTGACAGCTTTAAGATGTGTGGACTTCATTTCCCAGAATTCCCCAGCCAGCCATGCTGGTGGGGGAATTCTGGGAGTTGAGTTGAAGACTACACTTCTTAAAATTGCCAAAGTTGAGAAACATTGGTGTAAGGGTTAAAGAGCTGGCCAGATATGAAGGAAGCCCAGGTCCTAGGCCACCATCAGCCATGAAAAATTGAGAGTCTTGGCCAGTCATTTTCTCTCAGTAAACAACAGCCTAATCAAGGAATCACTAAGAACCCTCATATGGGGCAAGGCACTAGTATAGAAACAGAGAATAAACCTCACTCCCTCCTAACACTGATGATGTCTGCAAGAAAACAATCAAGCTCAGAGAGCACCAAGGACCCCATATTTTCTCCTAGCTCAAGAGCCTGTATAGTATAATGGTTAAGATGTTGGACTCAGAGATGAGAGGAAGGAGCATCCAGATCTCTTGAGCAAGCAAATGTAGCAAACAATGAAATAAAATCATTTTCAGTTGAGATGCTCTCTTTTTCTTACCTTTCAAAATTCAGCAGTTAAGGTTCCTTTTGTATAAGTACTACTTTCAGCTTTCAGATCAGAACTCATCCAAATTTCCCATAAACAGTAGACATCAGTCAAGCAAAGCTGGGATAAGGATGCTCTGGAATCAAGTGATATCTTGCTGCAATCTTGTTTTACAACTTTGCCTGGAAAAAAAAAAAGAAGTAACAAAGAGACATGAGGTTGACGTTTATGATGCCATCCCTGTGGCTCCAGTAAGACAGCCAGCTACACCAATTGTGTCCAAAATTGCTGTATATATATTAGAAGATGTACACAAGTTTCTTTTTTTTTTTTTTTTTTGAAAATTTTATTTATTTTTCCATCATAAAAAAACAATCATAAGTAATCACAATAAACAATCAATAACCCCCCACCCACCCCCAG
>NW_015429517.1:0-1182 GCF_001527695.2 Protobothrops mucrosquamatus | reverse complement strand
CTCTTTGCTGAATTTCTGCAAGTTCTTAAAGAATGAGGTTTTCTTTCAAAGATACTTTCCGATTTCATTTCTTGTTGCCATTTTTTTCTATTCTTGTAGCATTTTTTTCATTTTTTATGGGTTTTATGTCGCGCTGTTTCTAGGTGAGGTGCTGAGAGCTGGTTTTAATTGTGACAACATACAACTATGTTTAATAATATATACTAAAAGTAATAGCTTTGTTTTTCATGTGCCTATCACTAAGTACAGTGCAAAATAATAAAATACTACAATAACAATTTGGCATAACATCACACTACACTCCAATTGGAATCACAGCTTAAAATCTATAGTTTCGGTGATATGTATGGCCCATAGGATTTAAAATTGTATATTTTTATGTTTTATTTGTTTATTTGTATCTCTCCTTTATTATTTTTTACAAATAACTCAAGGCAGCAAACATATCCAACATACCTTCCACCTCCTATTTTCCCCACAACAACCCTGTGAGGTGGGTGGGCTGGGCTGAGTGATTGGCTCAAGGTCACCCAGCTGGCCTTCATGGCTAAAGCTGGACTTGAACTCACAGCCTCCTGCTGTCTAGCCTGGTGCCTTAACTACTCGACCAAACTGGGCTAAAATTAGCATCTACATCTGTGAAACAATAACTATAAACACTGGAGCACTTTTCTTTGCACATGGTTAATTCAGGAAAGCATGATGTTGCAGTGCATGATTTAAAAGGTAATCTAATTTTTTTTTTAATTCAAACTTTTCTAGAAATCTGTTTTATACACTGAGACAATGCTGGCTCAGCCATGTGAGGCAGGAAATACAATTTCTGCTTTCCACTATTCCCCTTTGAGAGGGGGGAAACCTACTTATGAGGACTACTGAAGGTTTGAGAGGTATTAGGAGAAAGTGTTTTTATAATAGCAATCACATGACAAATAGAGAATTGATGAGGGAGAGACAGGGATATATCTATTCCTTGCTTACCAACTGTCTCATTCAGCAATTGTTCAAAATTACAACGATGCTGAAAAAAAATATCTTTATGGCCAATGTCTGCATATGTAATTTTTATGTCATCCCTCGATCACGTGATCACATTACATTCTGTACATGTTGTACTATGCCAGATCTGTTGCTTTTCCCCACCCTTGCAGAACAGAAGGATTGGAAACAAAGGGATTACAA
>NW_015429516.1:0-1182 GCF_001527695.2 Protobothrops mucrosquamatus | reverse complement strand
ACCACCGCTTCCTTCAAGGCTACGGGGAAGACACCCTCCCGCAATGAAGCGTTTATAATTCCCTGGAGCCAGGCTCGTGTACCCTCCCGGGCAGCCAGTACCAGCCAGGAGGGGCACGGATCCAGTAAACATGTGGTTGCATTCAGCCCCCCGAGAATCCTGTCCACATCCTCAGGAGCCACAGAGTCAAACTCTTCCCTATAGGTCTAGAGATGGCTGATTCATAAAGATGTGTCTTCCTCTGGGTCAGTGGTTCTCAACCTGTGGGTCGGGACCCCATTTGGGGTCAATCGACCATTTCATGGGGGTTGCCAACCAAGGCTGTCTGCCATTTTTTTGTCCGCCATTTTTTTTGTCCGCCATTTTTTCCCCCCTTTTCCGGCGGGTGCCTTACCTCCCTTGGGCTGGGCCAGCTGGTGGTCGGCCTGCTCCGTCTCTGCCGCTTGCCAGCTACGCCTCGGCCGGCGCAGGGGGCGGAACCACGCATGCGCGGCGCTCCCGGGCAGGGAAAGTCCTTGACTTACGACCGGTTGGGTAGTCCTCGACTTACAACCAGTTTAGTCCTCGACTTACGACCGGTTTAGTCCTCGACTTATGACCGGTTGGGGTCGCGGCATTAAAAAGGTTGAGAACCACTGCTCTGGGTGGTTAGTAACAGTGTGATTTCAATCTATCCTAACTTCCTTCCTCTCTGCGCATAGATACAGTTGCATCAGTATTGGTTGTTTGTATGATTATAGTTTAGACAAGCTATTGGACAACCGGAACTAAGTCATAAGTGAAAGGTAAATCCTCACCTTCTCTGGCACTGGAAAAACAGCAGCCAGAGGGTGTCAGCTTATGGGTGTACCGTCAAAGATTTTAGTTCATCAGTCATCCCAATGTCTGACAGGAGGGAGGAACTCTTTTTCTCAGTTAGCATTTGGTAAAACACTGCTCAAAAGATCTTCATGCACTATGTCATTCTTGTAGGATTTTTTTAAAAATCAAAACATGCACTGTTGCCATTGTTGCTGTTAGTTGCGAAGTCGTGTCTGACCCATCGCGACCCCATGGACAACATTCCTCCAGGCCTTCCTGTCCTCTACCCTCTTCTGGAGTCCCTTTAAGCTCACACCTACTGCTTCAGTGACTCCATCCAGCCACCTCATTCTCTGTCATCCCCTTCTTCTATCACCCTCA
>NW_015429515.1:0-1182 GCF_001527695.2 Protobothrops mucrosquamatus | reverse complement strand
TGCCTGCACCCCGCAGATGGGGCTTTGCTTGTTTGTGTGAACCAGTTGCTGGCATGCCGTGGCCCGGTACTGGTCCACGGACTGGGGGTTGGGGACCCTTGGTTTAAAATGAGAGAGATTAATTGACAAAGAGGTGCATTACTATAAAAATCCCTTCTCATCCTATGGGTGGTCTGTGTCTTCCTCAATCTTGGGTTCTCTATCAGAGGCCTGGCAGTTTGAGGGTTCTGCACAGCTGTTCTTAGCCCTTCATCTTCTGGACACAGAGCTCTGATGTCATTCCAGGGATCTGTTGGAGCGCCTCTCCCAGTTTAGGAGTCACAGTCCCACCATTGGGACCATATTTGTCTTTATTTCCCTATCCATTCTAGTTCCTCCTTCAGGCCCTGGTACTTCTCCAGTTTCTCAAACTCTTTCTTCCTGATTTTGCTGTCATTTATATCAAGGGTCCCCAACCCTGGTCCTCGGCCCGGTGTTGGTCCATGCCCATTCAGACTGGGCTGCAAAGGGTTGGGAGAGTGCGTGCATGTGCACAGCTGTATTTGTGAAAATGGCACCCTCTGTGTGCACAAAACCATCCCCTCTCCTCACTACTACTGCTGCTGCCATCTCCAGAAAGGTTGGGGAACACTGATTTACACCACTATTGCTATATTCTGATCTTTATCTACTAATGAAATATCTAGTTGATTGGCTAGCATCTGCCTGTCTTGTTTGGATCCAGAGGTCCCACAGGACTTTAGCCTTTTTTATTCTGCATGACCTTCTGTGGGAATTCTTAATATGGATTTGGGAGGGTCTAGTCTAGTCCATATACTGTGCAGATGTTGCTGTACACAATGCCAGCAGTTGGATTGTACCATTCAGTGTATGCTATTCCTGCCTGCATTTTACACCCTGTCACTATGTGTTGAACTGTCTCTGAGGCCTTTCTGCATAGTATACACACACACACACACACACACAGAGAGAGAGAGAGAGAGAGAGAGAGAGAGAGAGAGAGAGAGAGAGAGAGAGAGAGAGAGAGAGAGAGAGATCTTGCGTTCACTTGTTCAGACGAAGGGTCAGCTACAACCATAGAATGCTGCACTGAGGTCTAATTTTGAGCATTGACTGCTGCTATTTTTAAACAGCTCTTCTTCAGAACAACATCTTGACAGATTGTTTGCCTCCCTCTCTGCA
>NW_015429514.1:0-1182 GCF_001527695.2 Protobothrops mucrosquamatus | reverse complement strand
AGAGTAGAGGTGAAATTGGGCATCCCTGTCTTACCCCTTTGTTTATTTCAAAACTTTTTGTGTTCTCTCCATTGAATATCACACTAGCTCTCTGTGTTCTATATATTGCCTTTATTGTGTTACTAAATTTCTCACCGAATTTCATATCCTCAATCTGTTGGAACAGAAATTGCCAATTGAGGCTATCAAATGCTTTCTGTGCGTCTAAAAAAATCAAAGCTGCCTGTGTTCCTAAATGTATTTCATAATACTCTAAAACATTTAGGACGGTTCTAATATTGTTTCTGATTTGTCTTTGGGGTAAAAAACCATTTTGGTCTGGATGTATTTTATTTTGTAAAATTAACTTTAATCTTTCAGCCATTATGTTAGTAAAAATTTTATAATCCGTATTTAACAGTGAAATTGGCCTATAATTTTTAATCTGTTTGGGGTCTGTGCCTTCTTTTGGGATAAGAGATATGATGGCATCTATCCAGGAGTCTGGTAATTTGGATTTCTCCAACACATCATTATACACGTCTAGTAATATCTTTTCAAAATCTTCGTGGAAGGTTTTATATAGTTCCCCTTGAAGACCATCCTGTCCTGGGGTCTTATTATTTTTTTGTTTTTGCACCGCCCTTTTTAATTCCATAGCTGTTATTTTCCCATTCAGTATGTCTCTTTGTCCTTCTTTTAATTCTGGCAAACCATTAACTTTCAAATATTGTTTAATCTTTTCCCCATCTATTTCATCTTTTTTATATAATGACTCAAAGTAGGTTTGAATTATTTCTTTTTTTTCATCCATTTTATATTGTAACTCTCCATTTCTATCATAAAGTTCCTGAATTATTTTTCCCTCTTTCTCTTTTTTTAATTTATAAGAGAGCCATCTCCCAGGCTTATTTGCATGTTCAAAAAAAAATTGTTTCGCCAATTTCAATTCTTTAACTCTTTCTCCTTGTTCCATCACATTTAATTTATGTTTGGCTAATGCTATTCCCACTTTAATCGATTCATCCTGGGGCTCTTTTTGTAGTTTGGATTCAAATTTTTTAATTTCTTCATGTAGTATGTTTTGCCTTTGTCTTTTCTCTCTATTTTTCCTTGCTATATAAGCTATTGCCAATCCCCTTAAATACGCCTTCGCTGTATCCCAAATAATTTGTACCGATGTTTGTTCTTTTGTGTTTTCTT
>NW_015429513.1:0-1182 GCF_001527695.2 Protobothrops mucrosquamatus | reverse complement strand
TCTGAAGCATGTGTTTATGGCCACCCACCCAGTAGCTCTTTATATAATTTTTTTTTATTTTTTTTTTGGTATCTCAGTGGTCAAAACCACCCCATATTTTACGCTGAAAGTTTGAACGGGGAAAAGAAATGATCCAATTTTTAGACAGCCAATAAAAATGGCAGCGGCGTAAATCTTTCGCCACTCGCTTTGTCCCTCTTGTTGCAAGGTTTTCTGCTTCTGGAAATGATCGCTTCTTTTTCCAGGATTGCAGACAACAGATGGCACTAGTAAGTAGCTGAGCTTCCGAGTCGTCCTTACTTGGCGTTCCCAAAATGTCAGGCCAAGTTTTTGCAGGCTCGTGATGTCTCCTCAAAAACGGGTGTGGAAATTCAGGGATTATTTTCTGAACATTCTTTTCCTGGCGGTGGAGAGGATGTTAGAAAATAGAGATAGAAATAAGAAAATAAGAAATAAGGATATTGAGTAATAATCCCTGCCCAGCAGAATTAACTCAGACACTCTCTGTGTGTCTCTCTCTTCTCTCTGTGTGTGTGCGTGTGTTAGTGTGTGATTTCAAATAAGGTACTTCCAGCAAATAATCCCAAACCTGGAAAAAGCATAGAAATTGGATTATTTCCTAGAAAAAAAAAATCTATCTATATTGTCTCTAACAATTGACACCCTCTGTCTATTTCTCGCTCTTTCTCTTTCTCTCATCTATTATCTCTCTCTCTCTCCCTCTACCTACTTATCTGTCTGTCTGTCTCTGTCTGTCTCTGTCTGTCTCTGTCTCTCTTTCTTTCTCTCTTTCTTTCTCTCTCTCTCTCTCTCAAAACTATCAGCTATCTGTCCATCCATCCATCCATCCATCCATATCTATCTATATATCTATCTTTATCTATCACCTACCTACCTATCTACCTATATTTATCAGCTGTCAGCTGTCCATCTGTCCATCCATCCATCCATCCATCCATCCATCCATCCATTCTGTCTGTCTGTCTGTCTGTCTGTCTGTCTGTCTGTCTGTCTGTCTATCTATCTGTATGTCGGGGGTGTAAAACTGCACGTCACGTGGAAGCCGCACCCACCCCATTGCCAGCAATGACAAAACTGTCCCGATACGTTGCATGACGTCATGTGATATCGCGGGTTTGACATGTCTGATCTATGTCTGTCTGTCTGTCTGTCTGTCTGTCT
>NW_015429512.1:0-1182 GCF_001527695.2 Protobothrops mucrosquamatus | reverse complement strand
CCACTCCCATACCTGCTATACTCGAATAAAAGTAGGTGCGTAAGAACTCAAGGGGTCTTTTCGCTCCTGCTTCTACACACCTCACCAAAGAAAGATGTTGTCCGTGTCTTCTTAAGCCGCATGCGAGGCCCGATAGTCAGCCTGACTATCGTACATCACCGGTTCCGCAAATCACCCTGGAAAGGGCCAATCGTATCACTTATACCCAATCTTTTTTTCTAAATACTGTTTCACAAGTATCATTTTTGCATACAACTTCCCAAATGTACATATCTGACATACAGTATATTTTAAGAAGAGAATGACAGATGCTAGTGAACTCCATTGATTGTCCATGCTCTGAGAGGAATTTGTGGTTTGTGCTATTTTAATCCCATAATGAAACCCATGATCTTTTACATCCTAGACATAATCCTTTCCCACAGCATTGTGTCCCTGATCTAATACATTTCCTGATATTTGCTCCTCTCAAGAAAAAATGCTAATCATATATTATGGGCATTTGTGGGAACTTTGCATGGAAATGAATTAGATCAAGAAAAAAGTTTACGTTTTTTGGCTTTTAAAGAAATGCAGAGTCATGTAGAATAAAGTGCATCTTTGGTTTACATCCAGTGGCAGGATTTAAATATGTGAGCAACCGGTTCTCTGTATGGATGCCACTTCTGAAAGTCCATTCTGGGCCTGGGAAACAAAAAAGTAGCTACCAGTTCTGCCGAACTGGTGTGAACCGGCTGAATCCCACCACTGTTTACATCTTTTCTCTTTAGGACTTCATTGTATATGTATGAAAAAAGCCAATAAACAGAACAAATGAATTGATTACACTTAATATTAGTAGGCTAATTTAGCAGGATAATTGGCAAATCATGTCTTAGGCTTACCAGAATCATGACATATGTATGTGAAGTCTAAAATAGAGCTTGATAGTGAATTAGAAGAGAGTTTGTCAACCTCATCAACTTTAAGTTGTGTGACTTCAGCTCTCAGAACTCCTCAACCACATTGTTGAGGTTGAGAAACGCTGGATTAGAATATTTAGAAGAATGAAATGACCTTTATTTTGGTTTCAATTTTAGTTTTAAAATGTCTCTGCAGTCCTTTTTTTATCACAATGTGTTAAGTCACCAGCTCATACATTTGGCAGGTTTTGCAATTGAAAGACGTGTAATCTTTGATAGC
>NW_015429511.1:0-1182 GCF_001527695.2 Protobothrops mucrosquamatus | reverse complement strand
TTATTTTTATTTTTATTTTTATTTATTTTTATTTTTATTTATTTTTATTTATTTTTATTTTTATTATTTTTATTTTTACCAACTTTATTATTTATTTTTATTTTTATTTTTTTTTTATTAATTTTTATTTTTATTTTTTATTTTTTTAATTTTTTTTATTATTATTTTTGTTTTTATTTTATTATTTTTTATTTTTATTTTTATTTTTATTTTTATTGTTTTTGTTTTTATTTTTATTTTTATTTTTATTATTTTTACCTCTGTTATTTTATGCCACGCAAGGGCCCCACCCATCCCCTTCCTGGCAGACGGACTCCGGGTCCCATTCTCCTGGGAATCGCTACTCAGCTCTCTGCCAATTCTGGGAAGTGAAAGTTGCAGGGGGGGGGGAGGGCAATTTTTCCAAACGGGGCTACATTATATAAACGCCAGGCAGTCCTTGACTTACGACGTATCGGTGGCTAAGTGAGACGCTGGCCGAGGGATTCTGGGAGTTGTAGTCCCCCAGTCACCGAAGGGCCCAGTCGGAAGACCCCGTCATGAAGCATTCCGGCTGAGGAATTCTGGGAGCAGAAACCCCCACCCATCTCAAAAGGGCCCTCGCTCGGACCGTCCTGCTTTACGACCCATCCGTTCTCTTCTCCGAAACGTCCGTTTTTTTTCCTCCCTTCTCTTACATCTGGAAATCGCTCCAGCCGTTCCTCAGCCAAGAACAGAAATATATATATATATATATACACAATCAAACCACCATCGCCCAAGCCCAGATTCTCAGATCTGTTGAATCCCTGGCGTCCTGCTCCATCAAACTCTCTCCTATTGTGTGTGTGTGTGTGTGTGTGTGTGTGTGTTGTGTGTGTGTGTGTGTGTTTCAATCCAGAAAAATTCCTTTTTTTCCCACCGATATCTGCCATCCCTCGGTCACCCGTCCGGCCGGTGGATTGTCAGCCTTTTGCACAATCCGCCCCGTGTTGTTGACTTTGTAACCCGGGGACAACCTTTTGTGCGACCTTTTTGGTCTGGAAACCGTTTCAACACACCGAACCACGTCCTCGGCAACCTCGCTCCGGGTGGGATCCCGACTTTGGCCGTCAACCTTCCTGATGATCCGCTCCGCCGGAGCAAAGGTGAGCGGAGTCCGAATTCTTCCGAGTTACTCATTGACCGGAAAAAAAAAAAAAA
>NW_015429510.1:0-1182 GCF_001527695.2 Protobothrops mucrosquamatus | reverse complement strand
AAGGGGGCTCCTTCTACTTCTATTTCTTCTATTATTCTGGGTTCTGCCATACTCCTGGAAGGGAGGGGAGAAGACACTGAGGGCTGCCTCTTTGTTTCTCTCTATTGCTACAATGTAACTTTTTTGCTGTCTCTGAATACTTGCTCTTTGAACTGTCTCCCCTTGATATCAGCTTGAAAGGGGGAGGGGGAAGGAATGTGCCTCCAGCCATCTGGCTTATCTCCTGTTTCGGAAGGGAAGGTGTGAAGACCCAACAAACATCGCTACAAGCCTGAGACAGACCGGCATTATCAGCTCTTTCCCACAATGGACTTAACACCTGGGGATTGGCCCATTTGAATTGACTAGATGAACTATTGGGGTGGGGTTTCCTTGGGACTCCTTTAACCTATTGATCTGAGCGGGAAATCCTCAGATCCTGTCTATTATGCCTGCTATTGGCTTCTCCTAAAAAAAGTTCCTTTTGAAAGAAACTGCTTCCATGAGTTCTGCTTTCTTGGGATGAGGTTTTGAAGTGGGCCCTGATACTGCCCTATTTTTTTCTCCTAATAATAAAATGTATAAGCATGTTAAACAACCATGCACATCATTTCTGAGCTCTTAGAACAAAGGGGTGGGGAGAGAAAATGGCAAAATTTTAAAATAAAAACTTTATCTAAAAATACGGTACAGGAACTTGAAATTTAATTTAATTTATTCTTTAGATTATTCAATGACCACGAGCCAGGCTAAGAACATGCTACAGTTCCTATGTTTCTGCAACATACCTTCCTTTTTTCTCTAAGTTCTATAGTTGTGCTCTATCCTCTGCCCAACTAGTTTGTCTATGGAAGGATGCAAAGAATAATTTGATTAAGCTCAATTAAAAAAATCCTGAGATTTTATTTGGAGGAAGGGCAAATCAAACTATCATACCAAAGAAGCATCAGCAGTCTAGAAGCCTCCTTACTTTAGAGAATGGTTTCCATTCTGAATCTGAATCTGATCTCCCCTCCTTCCGCCGTGCCCTCAAGACATGGCTTTTCCATCAAGCGGGATTGGCCTAGGGGGGGGATTGTATAGGGATTTTAATAGGGATTTTATAACTTTTCTAAAAATAACAGGCTTATTTAATATATATTTTAATTGTTTTTAGATATTTATTGTATAGTTCCGTTTTTATTGCCTGTAAGCCGCCCTGAG
>NW_015429509.1:0-1182 GCF_001527695.2 Protobothrops mucrosquamatus | reverse complement strand
AAAAGCCGAATTAAAAAGAAATATTTAAACAGGCCGATCAATTAAAATTATCCTTAAAAATCCCCTGAAACTTTAAAATCATTAAAAATTATCCCTATTTAAAACTCACCCTAGGTCAGGCCCGCTTGTTGAAAAAGCCATGTCTTGAGGGCGCGGCGGAAGGTTAAGAGATCCGGAATCGTCCGGATCTCGGGGGGTATACGTAGAAATAAATCTATGCATTTGTATCTAGCTCTAAACTGACAGATCCGTGTATCCGTTGTCCGATACGCATGTTTTATTTATTTGCTAGATTTATTGCCCTGCTGTTGGCTCAGAAGATAGTATTGATTCAATTTTGTTGCTTAATGCAGGTCTTCAATTTCTTTTCAGATTTTTTTCTTAAATTGATCCTACATTGTGATTTTACATCCTCCATCTTGATCTGCTATTCTTTTTTCCTTGTCCAGGTTTAGCATCTGCAATTCATGGTCTGTTCTATGGTCTCCATGGAAAGTGTCCTGACTAGCTAGATTTTAATTCTTCGTAATTTATTTCCTATTATGTAGTTGATTTGATTCCAGTCCTAGTGCTGTCCAGGAATAGAGTTTGTACTTGAGTTGCTTGAAGCAGGTGTTAGCAATGAACAAAGACTTCACTTTGCAGAACTCTATTAACCACAGTGGTGGGATTCAAATATGTGAACATCTCTCTGTGGATGCTGCTTCAGGAAGTCCATTCTGGGCCTGGGCAACAAAAATTAGCTACTGGTTCTGCTGAACTGGTGTGAACTGGCTGAATCCCACCACTGATTAACTGATTTAATTAAAATCTCCCTCTTTAAGTTGTACCATTTCCCCAACTTTTGTATTGCATGAATTAGTTACCTTATTAGTAACATTTTGCCTTTCTAGATCTTTTAGTACTTCTTGCAAAATGCTAAAGCAGGGGTGTCAAACTGCCGGCCTGCGGGCCGGATGCATCAAAGTGAAACTGCGCCCAAGCCATTGCTGGCAATGGCAAAAAAGTCGCGATACGTCTGCGGGCTGGATGATCATAGTGAAACCGCGCCCACCCCATTGCTGGCAATGGCAAAAAAGTCGTGATACATCGCGACACATCATGTGACATTGTGAGTTTCACACCCCTGTACTAAAGGCTAGTGTTTTCCAGTACTGCATTTATAAGAGTAGAGTCGTCCTC
>NW_015429508.1:0-1182 GCF_001527695.2 Protobothrops mucrosquamatus | reverse complement strand
TATAAAACATTTTATAAAAATTTTCCCTTAAATTCTGTGCTTGGGTGAACTTGACATTTCTTACCCAAATTACCTCCCATGTATCTAACATAATTGGTTCTTGAATATTTTGTGCCCATTTAATCATACAATCTTTAACTAATTCTGTTTCCGAATCAAATTCTATCAAAACACTATAAATTCTCCTAATATGAGCTCTGCTTTGATCTTTAATCTGCTTTATCAAGTTCACATCTTCCAAAGTTAAACCAAGCTTTTGGTCTATACGCCACCTCTCCACCAACTGACCATATAAAAACCAGGACTGGAGAATATTATCTTGTTTCAAATCATCCAATAATTTAAATTGCCAGTCCTGTTCTCTTGCAATAAGCAAACCCTTATAAACAATCACTTTCAGTTTAACTCCCCTTGTAATTCCTTGTATTGCATGTTCCGGAATAGCCCAAATTGGAATTTTGACATTTAATTTAAAGTAATACTTTTTCCAAACTCTCAAAAGTGCATTTCTTATAATAGGAGACTTAAAAACTTGATCAACCTTCTTATCAAAAAATAAGCATGCCATCCATAAAATAAATCCCAACCTTCAAGAATCAGTATGTCTTTATTAGTTAAATTAATCCAGTCACCAATCCAAGTTAGAACCACCGCATCATAATATAATTTTAAATTTGGGGCTTTAAGTCCCCCTCTTTCCCGTGCATCTTGCATAATTTTAAATTTAACCCTCGGCTTTTTCCCCTGACAAATTTATTTATTTATTTATTTATTATTTATTTATTAATTACATTTATATCCCGCCCTTCTCCTTGTGGACTCAGGGCGGCTGACAATTAGATAAAATACTAACATATATACACCTAATTAAAATTTGATTAAAAAGAAATATTTAAATTTGTCAGATTAAAAGTAATTAAAACCCCTTTAAAATCCCTTAGGCCAGTCCCGCAAGCTGGAACAACCACGTCTTGAGGGCGCGACGGAAGGAAGGGAGATCAGGGATCACCCTGATCTCTGGGGGCAGTTCGTTCCAGAGGGTGGGAGCTCCCACAGAGAAGGCCCTCCCCCTTGGGGTCGCCAGCCGGCACTGTCTGGCTGACGGCACCCTGAGGAGACCCACTCTGTGAGAGCGTACAGGTCGGTGGGGGGTAATCTGTGGCAGGAGGCGGTCTCGAAGAT
>NW_015429507.1:0-1182 GCF_001527695.2 Protobothrops mucrosquamatus | reverse complement strand
GGTGGAGGATTCACCAATGATCAAGACTATACCTGCCTAAGAGCCAGAGTTGTACGTCCGTCCATGGGCAAGATTAAGTCAAGACTGGGAATCTATGGTCCAGGACGGGCGTGGCAACTTTGGCTGACTTAATCTGATTGGGCAGGAATACAGTCTACTACCCATGGGTGGATCCTCCATCTCCAGTGCTGGAGAAAAAAAGGTTCAATCAATCAATCAATTTTAACTTCTCGCGGGGAAAAAAAAGATCTTGCAAAGTTGGAATTGATTGAATTTTTTAGTTCCACCCAGTCTGCCGTTACCACCACAGCCACGCCCACCATATGGGCCATGCCCACCATATGGGCCATGCCCAATCGGCACCCGACAATACATAAGTGGGTTTTTGGTTGCCGTTTGGGCACTCTGTCTCTAAAAGGGGTCGCCATCATTAACCTAGAGCTAATGACCAGATTCCAGGGATAGTTGGTATAAGCCAAAAAAAATGGGGGGGTGGAGGGCTGGAAGGGGGCGCTTCTATATTTAAAAGCGTACAAGATATGAGCAGCGTCATCGGCTCCCACCGATGCAAGTACGTCGTTGGCAAAGCCAACTCATATATGTCCAGAAGAATTTGGAAGAGCAGCCAGGTGTGAAATAGCACTTTAGCAGAATTCCATTCACATAAAGTCATCGCATGGGGTTTATTTATTTATTTATTTATTTCTCCCTCCCCTCCAGTACTGATAGCAGCCCAGGTGTTGATTTTTGCATATCTGCCCGTTGCAGAAAACCAGTCGGTTAACAGTAAAGGCAGCCCGTTTTTTTTTTTCTGCGAGGGCTGGCGTTCCTCCACCTCCGTGTAAGGTCTAGTGGACATTCTGGGGGAATAAAGTAAGAATAATGCTGGTGGACAGCAAAAGCAGCCTTCGAAATTTATTGCCAGTGCAGTGCAAACCAGCTCTTTACTTCTCAAAGGAGGCCCTAAGGAACCAGGGAGTCTTTTTTTAAAAAAAAAAAAAATCTTCAGTGCCAAAGAGTGAATAATGCTGGACAAGGATTGCTGCAAAATAGCCCGTCGTAGGCATCCATGTGTGGAGAGTATAAGCAGTGCTGGACTAACGCTCAAGGCTGGCTGGGATGGGGCAGCGTAGAAATGCTAGTGATATATAAAAAGAAAATAAAAATAAATAAAACGAATAG
>NW_015429506.1:0-1182 GCF_001527695.2 Protobothrops mucrosquamatus | reverse complement strand
GCACCCCACAAGTTAGGGGCCTTGGGGCCGACCTCTGCCCCCCTGCCAATACAGACTGCGTGCGGTCGGTGAGGAAGGAGGAGAACCACCGCATAACCGTGCCTCCCACTCCCAACTCAGCCAGACGCCACAGCATGATACCGTGGTCCACCGTATCAAAAGCCGCTGAGAGGTCCAAAAGAACTAGGACAGAGGAACAGCCCTTTAGTATAGGAAAGCTTCTATTGGGGAGAAGATACACAGACAAAGAGAGAATTCACTGAATAATTATTCACATAATTAACTTGCTATGTAAACAATTACACAGGTTAAATGTAGATGTATGAAATACATAGATCAGTTTATTTTGAATACCATAAAGAGTGGGGCCACCTGAAAACACTGACCTTTCAACTCAGCTGGGGAGACATTTTTCTGTCTATAATATGCACAGACTAGTCTCAATTAAACCCACTTAAATTCAGCTGAGCTAAGTAAGGAGGAGATAAAGAGATAAAAATATTAAGATTAACAATTAAAGTATCTACTTAGGGCCTTTTTTCTTAGATTGCCTTATTAGCATTAGACTGTAAACCTTTGGTTCCTGGAAGAAAATCCCAAAGCCACAAGCTGGTAAAATCTCTTGGGTAGGTGGAGGGGTTTCCTTTAAAGGGAAAGAGATGAACGTACAAACTCTGTCAAATAAATCTCTCCAGATATATATATATATATATATATCTTTCTGAGTATAAATTCCAAGAGAAAAGGAGGCACGTTAGAAGATGGGTCAGGAGAATCCATAGATTTAAAGCCTTCCTAAATATGTTTCTGGAGTCTTTGCTAATCTCTGCTGACCTTAGAGCTATTTCAACCCTTTGCATGAATTATTCAGGTCTTCCAAGCACCACAGGTAAAAATTGTTCCGCTCAAATGGATTATAATCTCATTTGGAAGATTCTCTGAGCAGATTTTGTTGAGGAGGGAAGTGTCCTACTGCCAGCAGAAAAGAGCTCGGCTGGTGGGAAGGGAGTCCATGAGTACAGTATAAACCGCTGGCGCCGTTCCAGCTTGCAGGAGGTCCTGAAGCAACTTGCTTGGAAGCTGGTACAAGGCAATCTTGGCAACATCCAAGCCCTCTGTTCTCTCATGAGGTTCTGAAAGGAAGCGGCTTGTCAGCTTCAGATGAGGGCAGATGTTTCCCCT
>NW_015429505.1:0-1182 GCF_001527695.2 Protobothrops mucrosquamatus | reverse complement strand
CTTAACCTTCCTGCTCCACGTGACTAAGTCTGAGTTTATAAATATCAGTACCACGCCATGTGCTCCCCAGTTTTTCGACTTAGTCTTCATGCTCCAAGACCAACTTTAAACTTTTATCAACTTTCTACTACAAATTATCAATTTCAACAAAGAATTAATGTCATAACAAGAGAGAAATTCCAGGAGAACCATACCGGGACGGATCCTTTCGATCGGATTCATCCCCAGGGAGACCGACCTCCTTTGTCCAGGAACGGACGGGAAAACCCCAGCTGCACAGGGAATCCCCTACTAGCAGCTGATCTCCATCGAACTACTTCTCTCGCTCCAGAGGCATCAGAGGAGTTTTTTCCGGGACTGGTGAGTTTTTGTTTTTTTTTTAAACTTTCCTTTGGCAATCCCACTCAATGTGGGGAACCCTGGGGACCCCCTCCCTACGCCCACGCGCCGTTAATACGGCCGGCAGGACTTCCCCGGTCGGGAGGCCTCCTGGGGGGGGGGAAATTCCCACAGCTTCGCCCTCGCTGTTAATACAGCCGGCAGGGATTCTCTCGATCGGGAGGCCACCGGGGAGGGAGAACCCCTCCTCGTCATCTTCGCTCGCTACTGCAGGCAGAGAGGCTCAGGGGAACCTCCGGAGAAGCATTTTTCCCCACGCGCGCACACGCGCGCATACGGGGAAACTACAAAGAAGGACTTCCCTCTCAGCCGGAGACCTCGAGGAGGGAGAATTCCCTCACACCGGCAGCCATAGAGGCTTCCCTCAGGCCGGGGGAACCTCCAGAGAGGGGATCTTTCCGCGCGCGCGCGCACGCGCGCATAAGCACCCCCTCTTAGCTTCGGGCCCGCAGGGCTTCCGGAGGGGGAGGATTCCCCAGAAGGCAGGACAGGGGATGCCCAGACAAGGAGGGTGATTCCCCAAGCCGGGGGAATCCCTCGGATAGAGTTTCACGCGCGCGCGTGCGCACGCATCCTGCCGCCGACTCCTCCGTGTCTCCCTGGCTGACGGGGAGGATCCCACGAGGAAGAGGGGCACAAATGGACGGAGAGGTTTCTCCCCAAGCCGGGAGCCTCCGAAGGGGGGGGGATTTCCTCCGCACAGCCCCCTGAAGTCCTGGCAACCGGAGAGGATTCCCTGAACAGGGAGGACTCCGAGGAGGGGGATTTCCCCACACAGCCTCT
>NW_015429504.1:0-1182 GCF_001527695.2 Protobothrops mucrosquamatus | reverse complement strand
AGAAGGGGAGGGAGAAGTAAATAAGGAAGGAAGGAAGGAAGGGGAAAGGAGGAGAAGGAGAAGGAAGGAGAGGAGAGAAGAAGGAGAAGGAGAAAAAGAGGAAAAAGAAGGGGAGGGAGAAGGAAGGCAAGAAGTGGGGAAAGGGAAGGAAGGAGAAGAAGGAGAAGAAAGGAGGAGGAGAGGGAGAAAGAGAAGGAGCTGGAGAATAAAGGAAGGAAAGAGGAGGAGGAGGAGGAGGAGGAGGAGGAGGAAGAAAAGGGGAGGGAGAAAGAAAGGATGGAGAAGGAAAGATAAGGGAAAAATAAAGGAAAAGGGGGAAGGAAGGAAGTAAAGGAAGAAGAAAACAGAGGGGAGGGAGAAGGAAGAAAGGAAGAAAAGGAGGAAGAAATAAGGCAAGAGAGGGAAGGAAGAAAGGAGGGGGAGTGATGATGGGAAAAAGAAAGAAGGCAGGAAGTAAAGGAAGGTAGGAAGAGGGGAAGTGGACAGGAGGAAGAAGGGGAGGCAGGGAAGGAAGAAGATATACCCCCATCTCTACCCCCAGGCCGAAGTTCCTTCCCTCATGAAATACTTCCAGAATGAGCCAAGGTTGCTATCTATACATTCAGGATCAGCTTCCCAGCAAACTCCTGGCAACCCCAAAAGGGGCTATCAACGCCCCCTCCCCTGCTAATACCCTTTCCTGATAATAAAGCGAGAAAGCCTTCCCTTCTGACAGTCCCTTTGATGGCTGACCAAAATAGAGCAGGGTGGAGGCTGGCTCTTTGGCAGGTTTTGGGGAGAGACGTGTTAAAAAGAGAGAGAGAGAAAAAGGGAAGGAGGGAGGGAGGGACAGACAGACAGACAAAGACAGAAAAAGAGACAGAGGGAAGGACAGACAGATGGGGAGAGACAGACAGACAGACAGACAAAGACAGAAAAAGACAGACAGATTGGGGGGAGAGAAAAAGAGAAAGACAGACAAAGACAAAAAAGAGACAGGGAAAGACAGACAGATGGGTAGTGAGAGACAGACAGACAGACAAAGACAGACAGATTGGGGGGGGAGAGAAAGAGAAAGACAGACAAAGACAAAAAAGAGACAGGGAAGGACAGACAGATGGGTAGTGAGAGACAGACAGACAGACAAAGACAGACAGATTGGGGGGAGAGAAAGAGAAAGACAGACAAAGACAGAAAAATAGA
>NW_015429503.1:0-1182 GCF_001527695.2 Protobothrops mucrosquamatus | reverse complement strand
AACTCCTGAAGGAAAGGTCGAATCCGGAAAACATATGATTTTTCGGGTTCCCCAACTGGTGGGGAACCTGAATATATGTTTACTTTTCGAATTTGAGGTCAGTTTCAAATTTTGAGCTTCAATGCTCAATTGGCTATTTGCCAACAAATGCAAGATACGCCGTGGCCTAACTCCTGAAGGAGAGGTCGCATCCGGAAAAAACATGATTTTTTGGGTTCCCCAACTGGTGGGGAACCTGAATATATGTTTACTTTTCGAAGTTGAGGTCAGTTTCAAATTTTGAGTTTCAATGCTCAATTGGCTATTTGCCAACAAATGCATGATACGCCGTGGCCTAACTCCTGAAGGAGAGGTCGCATCCGGAAAACATGATTTTTCGGGTTCCCCAACTTGTCGGGAACCTGAATATATGTTTACTTTTCGAATGTGAGGTCAGTTTCAAATTTTGAGCTTCAATGCTCAATTGGCTATTTGCCAACAAATGCAAGATACACCGTGGCCTAACTCCTGAACGAGAGGTCGCATCTGGAAAACACATGATTTTTCGGGTTCCCCAACTGGTGG
Source organism: Protobothrops mucrosquamatus (assembly GCF_001527695.2). Classification (NCBI taxonomy): domain Eukaryota; kingdom Metazoa; phylum Chordata; class Lepidosauria; order Squamata; family Viperidae; genus Protobothrops; species Protobothrops mucrosquamatus. The sequence continues at coordinate 618 of NW_015429503.1, read as the reverse complement.
GGAACCTGAATATATGTTTACATTTCGAATGTGAGGTCAGTTTCAAATTTTGAGCTTCAATGCTCAATTGGCTATTTGCCAACAAATGCAAGATACGCCGTGGCGTAACTCCTGAAGGAAAGGTCGAATCCGGAAAACATATGATTTTTCGGGTTCCACAACTGGTGGGGAACCTGAATATATGTTTACTTTTCGAATTTGAGGTCAGTTTCAAATTTTGAGCTTCAATGCTCAATTGGCTATTTGCCAACAAATGCAAGATACGCCGTGGCCTAACTCCTGAAGGAGAGGTCGCATCTTGAAAACATATGATTTTTCGGGTTCCCCAACTGGTGGGGAACCTGAATACATGTTTACTTTTCGAATTTGAGGTCAGTTTCAAATTTTGAGCTTCAATGCTCAATTGGCTATTTGCCAAAAAATGCAAGATACGCCGTGGCCTAACTCCTGAAGGAGAGGTCGCATCCGGAAAACATGATTTTTCGGGTTCCCCAACTGGTAGGGAACCTGAATATATGTTTACTTTTCTAATGTGAGGTCAGTTCCAAGTTTTGAGCTTCAATGCTCAATTGGCTATTTGCCAACAAATGCAAGATACGCCGTGGCCTAACTCCTGAA
>NW_015429502.1:0-1182 GCF_001527695.2 Protobothrops mucrosquamatus | reverse complement strand
AACCTATGGGTCGCGACCCCATTTGGGGTCGATCGACCATTTCACGGGGGTTGCCAAGCAAGGCTGTCCGCCATTTTTTCCCCCTTTTCCGGCGGGTGCCTTACCTCCCTTGAGCTGGGCCAGCTGGTGGTCGGCCTGCTCCGTCTCTGCCGCTTGCCAGCTACGCCTCGGCCGGCGCAGGGGGCGGAACCACGCATGCATGGCGCTCCCGGGCAGGGAAAGTCCTCGACTTACAACCGGTTGGGTAGTCCTCGACTTACGACCGGTTTAGTCCTCGACTTACGACCGGTTGGGGGTCGCGGCATTAAAAAGGTTGCGAACCACTGTTCTAGTGTGTAACTTTTGAACTCATAGTCCCAAGTTACTGTTATGACTTAGACAAAATAATTTAGTTCCCATGAAATGCTGTTTAATTTAATTATTTACAAAATGTTACAGTAAGTGTCTCAATATTCCAAACTTGTCTGATTCTTAATTTCCTTAGATCAAAATCTTAATTTAGTTTTTTGCCATTAATTTCCAGTTCTTTAAATTTTTAAACTTATAGTCAATTTTTTCTCTGTTCAAGAAGAAAGGTAAACTCACCAAGTAGGTTTTCAAACTTCTTGTTCCAAAGTTCTTAGAATTTCAGAACAATTTCAGAAATTGATTAGAAAAAAAGGTTAGCAAACATGATCTCTTCATCTCCTAGCACTTAGACCAAGGGTGTAAAACTCGCAACGTCATGTGATGTGTCGCGACGTATTGCGACTTTTTTTGCCATTGCCAGCAATGGGGTGGGCATGGTTTCGCTATGATGCATCCAGCCCATAGGCCGCCATTTTGACACCCCTGACTTAGACCCAGAGGAAACTTTTCTTCACTATCTGAAGCACAAGTGGTTGATCTTTTATCTTCTTCTTGTTCGGAGAGGTTCTGAAGAGGTGGTCCACTTGTTGGTTCTTCGGTCTTTGTTGCATTTGTCATTCTGTTCTCCACGGAGGTTTGCTTACTTCACCAGGCCTCCCCTGAGGAAGTCATGTTAGTGGGACTTATTTCCAAGGATCATAATACTAACACAATACCATGGTTAATCAACCTAATCAAGTAGATTTGAAGTGCTATAATTATAAAACATCTGTGTATCTTCCTACAGTATCTCAAATAGTGTTTTTGTTTGATGTAGGTTTCTAGCAGTTCAAA
>NW_015429501.1:0-1182 GCF_001527695.2 Protobothrops mucrosquamatus | reverse complement strand
GCAGCATCAATTGCATGATGGGGCGTGAGGGCAGAGTCTTGTCTACGCTGCCTGGCTACCATGTCCTTGGCTGCGCTGCTCCGTGTGGGCCACGCTCGGGGGCGACTCTCCTCCAGGGAGGCTGCTGGTGAGGAGGGGGTCATGGGGGGAGGCAAGGCTGGGGCAACGGCACGTGTGCCCACAGAGAGGGCTCCGAGTGCCGCCTCTGGCACCCGTGCCATAGGTTCGCCACCACTGCCCTATACCATTTCAGACAAATGGTGATTCAATCTCTTCTTAAAAGCCTCCAACGTCTGGAGGCAAGCCGTTCCACTGATGGATTGCTCTCATGGTCAGGAAACTTTGCCTTAATTCTACGGCGATTCTCTCCTCATCCATCAGGTGAGCTGTTTTGAAGACCTTCTAAGAATGGGGTCCCCAAGCCCTGGTCAGTGGACCGGTACAGGGCTGCGGCATTCCAGCAACCAGACCACACAAACAAGCAAGGCCCCATCTGGGAGATGCAGGCAGCACACAAAACCATGCGCTCTCCGGTCCGCGGAAAAACCTCTCTCCACGGAACTGGTCCCTGGTGCCCGAAAGGTTGGGGACCTCTGTTCTAAGGAATACTGATGTGAATGCAAGCAGAAGTTATATCCATGCTGGATAAATAGAAGGGCAGGTATACCTGGCTGGACACCTGGATCTTCAAGGGTCTCCGCCTTGCTGGGCAAGGATGAAGTTTGGGGGCAACCAGAAAATCAGAAGCTTCAGGCAGAACTCTCCATGGTGCTGAATAACTCACCTGCCTTCTGCTCCTAGGACTCAGGGGTAGGCAACCTCGGCTCTTTTATGACTCGTGGACTTCAACTTCCAGAATTCCTGAGCCAGCCACGCTGAGGGGAAAGGGAGAGGTTTCCAAGCTGAACCATGTTGGCTCAGGAATTCTGGGAGTTGAAGTCAAAAAAGAGCCAAGGTTGCCTACCCATGCACCTAGGATGCCGTTGAAGGAGAACGGGACATGACACCTGTGTACAGGTAGTCCTTGATTTACAACCATTAGCTTAGTGATTGTTCAAAGTTACAATGGCACTGGGAAAAAACTGGTTTTCGCATGACCGTTGCAGCATCCCCACAGTCAGGTGATCAAAATTCAGAGGCTTGGCAACTGGCATGTATTTATGATGGGTGCAGCGTCCCCGG
>NW_015429500.1:0-1182 GCF_001527695.2 Protobothrops mucrosquamatus | reverse complement strand
TTATGATTTTTACACATCACAGGATCAAAAATCTTTATCACTGTGTATAGTAAAAATCAGAAGTTTGTAAATTTGATACAACAGTGGTTCTCGACTTTTTCTTCAACACTGACCTCCTTTAAACATTTAAAGGGCCACAGGCTCCCAAGATCCCCAAAACCTAATTCAATATTTAAATCATAACATTTTTCCAGCCTTCACGGACCCCCTGTGATGAAATCACGCCTCCCCAGGGGTCTGCTGACCACAGGTTGAGAATCACTGTGATACACTATTATATAATCTAACTATAAAGATTATATTAGTTCACAGTTCAACAAAAATAAAGATTGTGGTTGGTTCTGAATTTTCAAAATTATAAACTGCTTAATATGCTTATATGTCTGTGAATTTTTTAATATATATAGCTTTAGTTATTATCTTTACAAACTTAGAAATATCCAAATCCAGTTTGGTTTTGTGGAAAAAAAGATCTACATGTTCAATTAGACTTGCCAAACTAGGACAATATTGTTTATGATTTATGTGATTTGGAGTGATCAAGGAGCTCATAAATGCCCTGAGATAATGACTTTGTTTCATGATTGTTGTTTCTAAAGAAGATTAGTAAAAATCAATATATTTGTACAATTTTTTTAAAGGTTGGCTTCTGTGTTCTCGTCCTTTTGAGATAATATAATCATATATTAATTGGTTGCAGATTAATATTGTAAACAATCATGCTATTGTATCATAAACCTGGTATTTTATCCAGATGGTTTTTGGATCCATGATTATCATATTTGCAATGTTAATAATAGCTATTTCCATATTATTTCAATAAAAATCAAACACATATTCAGCTAGGCTTATCCAATCTATTGCCAGGAAGACTTGGGTTTATTGGATTTGGAATTCAACACATCCAGAAGGGAACCAAATGAAGAAAGATACAGTATACTAAATATTATACCAGTATCCTTTTAACAAAAACATTTTAACACTTTTGACTGGAATGAGTTTTCTATTTCTTTAGGGTTAGTTTTGAATGTATATTATTCTTCATAGGAAAATTGATGCCCAAAGGGATAAAGACAATTTCTGATTAAATTAATATGGAACTTTGCAACTAGCAGAAACTTTTAAGGTTTATATTTTATTTCAGTCTATTCATGAATTCTATTTTTTTCTTAGAAATGTGTT
>NW_015429499.1:0-1182 GCF_001527695.2 Protobothrops mucrosquamatus | reverse complement strand
GGAGAAACTTCCTGACAGTTAGAACAATTAACCAGTGGAACAACCTGCCTCCAGAAGCGGTGAATGCTCCAACACTGGAAGTTTTTAAGAAGAGACTGGACAGCCATTTGTCCAAAATGGTATAGGGTTTCCTGCCTGAGCAGGGGGTTGGACTAGATGACCTCCAAGGTCCCTTCCAACTTTATCATTATTATTATTATTATTAAGAGACCATGCTGGATAGACACCATCCAACAAGTTACTTGTGCAAATCAAAAACATCCGACAAACTTGTAAAACATTGGGAAAAAATGGTGAAAGCTAATCTATACAGTCTCTGAAAGTTGGATATGACTGAACAGATGAAAACAGATATACAAATAAACCAACTTTCTTAAAACAATATGGCCCAAATGTGTTGACAACTTCAGAGGCACCTGAAATATTTAGATGATGAAGAGATGCAATACTTGAAGTAAAACAACATTTGTATAATAAATGGATGGAAACTAACCAAAGAGAGAAGCAACCTAGAACTAAGGAGAAATTTTCTGACAGTTAGAACAATTGACCAGTGGAACAACCTGCCTCCAGAAGAGGTGAATGCTCCAACACTGGAAGTTTTTAAGAAGAGACTGGGCAGCCATTTGTCTGAAATGGTATAGGGTTTCCTGCCTGAGCAGGGGGTTGGACTAAATGACCTCCAAGGTCCCTTCCATCATCATCATCATCATCATCATCATCATCATCATCATCATCATCATCATTATACTAAAAAGCATGATGAGTGTTAATATTGACATACATACAATCTTTGGAATACAGATTTAAATGTTTGTTATGGGAAGTCAATGGGCCCAAGTTTTTAGAAATATTTAATACACTTCTTATCACCTAGAGATGAGATTAATTCAGCAGAAAACTGAGGGGATGTGGAGGCACAACAGCTTAATGACACTGGACCTGCCAGCCAGAAATGGTCTGCACTCTGGCAGCTTGAGGTCGGCCCCATGAGATGGATGAGCTCCCGCTCATAACATTCCTGGAATCCTTGTGTGATCTGTTTCTTGACCTCATTTACCTCAAAGGGCAGACTTATAGTATATATAAATTTTTCTTTTGTAAGTTCATATTTAACATTCATAGGCACACATCCCACCATTGAATCAATTTAATCTTTGTTAAATTTCATTAGTAAGAAAA
>NW_015429498.1:0-1182 GCF_001527695.2 Protobothrops mucrosquamatus | reverse complement strand
TTATTATTTATTATTATTATTATTATTTATTATTATTATTATTATTATTATTATTATTATTATTATTATTATTATTATTATTTATTAATTTGGCTCGGACGGGGATGCTCTGCCTGGGTGCCCCGGGGAGGACTCGCTTTCCTCCCGTCTAGTTTCTCCGCGGCATCCTCTGGCTTCGCTCCGGGATTCGCGCAGCGGAGCGCAACGGAGCGCCGGCGGGACGGTTCGCGCCCGCGGCTAGGTCCCTCTCGGCGTGTTCCCGCGGCGCGGAGCCGGGGTATGTGTGTTTTTGTGCTGTTGGGGTTTTGTGTGTGTGTGTGTGTGTATGTGTATATCAACACCTCCCACCCACACTTTCTCCCCCCCCCGCCCCACCTCCCGTGCCGGAACGGTTCCAAAGGCGCCCGAGGTAAGCGATGCCTCGCTCTTGGCCAAGGGGCGGAGGAGAGGCGTCTCTTGCCTGCCGTCGGAAGAGGGGAGGGGGGAGAAAGGGGCAGCAAACTTCGACGCCGAAACTTCGGCTAGTTGTTCAGGGCGGGCGACGGCGGAGGCGACTAGGGGGGGCGGCTGGGGGAGTGGGGAGTGGGCGAGAGGGGAGGGGAAGGAGAGGGGAGGGAGAGGTGTGAGCGACGGTCGCCTCCCCCCCCCCGCCGTCTGGCTTTTCTGGGATGCTCGGTTCATGCCACCCCTTCCCATCCCTCCCCCCTTCCACACCAGTAGAATAACCCGCGAATAACAACACCGCGAATTGTGGCTTTGCGAAAGGCGGCGGCGAGGCTGTCCCAGCGTTGTGTGCGCGTTGTTGTTGTTGTTGTTTTTTTGGGGGGGAAGAGAGGGCGAATGAAGGGATCAGGCCCATCTTAAGCTTGGTTGGAATCAACATTTCCCTACTGATCGGCTTGCCCAAAGTAGCGCGCGCGTGTGTGTGTGTGTGGGGGGGGGGGGGGGGGGGGGGGGGGGGGGGGGGGGGGGGGGGGGGGGGGGGGGGGGGGGGGGGAGACAGAGGGACCCGGAGCCAGGAGGGGTAGAGGAACGTCCAATTTTTTCCTATCTTGGATGGCAAGTGGGATTTAAATGAATGGCTGGGTGAAGGGAGTCTAAACAGTCTCCCCAAACAAATAAATAAATAAAATCCTCCTTGTTCTCAGCTTTGAGTTCTCTCCAAGGTTGCTACTGGGCACA
>NW_015429497.1:0-1182 GCF_001527695.2 Protobothrops mucrosquamatus | reverse complement strand
ATCAAATAAAATTACATTCACATTTACAGTTTCAAATAAAAGTTATTTTAAAAACATTTCAAATAACTAATTACAACAAATAGTAATCAAGCTGTGGAACTCTTGCCCATTTGAGTTTCAAATATATTTACAAATCAAATAAAATTACATTCACATTTACAGTTTCAAATAAAAGTTATTTTAAAAACATTTCAAATAAGTAATTACAACAAATAGTAATCAAGCTGTGGAACTCTTTAAGGAACTTGCAAATTGTATGCAGCTCGGAGTCAGTTGTGATTGGAATTGTCCTTTCAGAGAGATTGACTTTATATAATAGAAAAGGTCTGGTGGCTGCATGAACATGAATCCTTCTAATGCTGTCCCACTACTTCATCATTGCCCCCATTTGAAAACATTTGGTCCTAGATATATCTTGAGTAAAAAGATTACAATTAAAAATGCTCTAAATAAAACAGTCTAGGTCTGAGAGAGGATGATCGGCCTAACTGGCTTCCGTGCCCAGGGAAAGATCTAGAACAGACATGTCAAACTCGTGACGTCACGTGACATCACGCAATGTATCGGAGCTTTTTTGCCATTGCCGGCAATGGGGTGGGCGCGGCTCCGGTATGATGAAACCGGCCTGCGAGCCAGCAGTTTAACACCCCTGATCTAGAATCTGGATCTCCCCAATGCTAGTCTAGCACTTTAACCTTTCTATCATTTTTTTCAGGCAATGCAGATGTGAAAAATGTGTACCTGGCAGGACGGTAGCAGTGACGATGTCCTTCCCAAACAATCCAGCATTTGGGAAACAGAGGAAATGATCTATTGTAGCAGTTCTTAGTATACGTTCATGTGATAACTGTTGGCAATTCACATGAAAAATAGAGAAATTTTAAAAATTAGAGAAAACAAAAGGGGTATGCCAGATAAATAGAAACCGAGACTCAATAAAGGCACGAGAAAGCCTACAATCAATGGTTTGGCTCTCCAATTTTATCCCAGTTATAAGGGTGTACAGTTGCTAAGGCCAAAAATATCATAATTTGTCTCACCGATCCTTGTTTGTCCCACTTTGAAGAAGTACCATTGAACCTTCCTTATTACTTCCTTAATAAAGTATCATAATAAACAATTGTAGGATGATTTATTTTCTTTTGTTTTGTTAGGTGGCTGATTCTATTCTGTTCTTTACTG
>NW_015429496.1:0-1182 GCF_001527695.2 Protobothrops mucrosquamatus | reverse complement strand
GTCCATGCTAGTGGTTGGCCCGGTCGTGGCTTCCCTCCTCCTTTGCCTGTTTTGAGTAGTTCTGTGAGGGGTAGGGCAATCTCGGCAAAAGAGGGGATGAATTGACGATAAAAGTTGGCAAAACCCAGAAAGCTCTGGAGCTGTTTGCGAGTCTTTGGGGGCTGCCATTCAATTATAGCTTTCACCTTGGCTGGATCCACTTCAATACCCTCGTTGGAAATTCTATAGCCAAGATAGTCCAATCGGGTTTGATGAAATTCACATTTCGACAGTTTGGCATAAAGCTTGGCATTCAACAGTTTCCTTAACACTTCTCTCACCAGCTTTATGTGATCAGTCATGTTCGTGCTATATATCAGGATATCATCAAGATACACCAAAACCCCCTTGTACAAGTGATCATGTAGTACCTCGTTAATCAATTGCATAAACACAGATGGGGCCCCCTGTAGGCCAAATGGCATGACTTTGAACTGATAGTTCCCCATAGGACAGTTGAAGGCAGTTTTCCACTCGTCTCCCTCTTTTATCCTCACTCGGTAATATGCCTCTCTCAGGTCTAATTTAGTGAAGACACTCCCCTTAGCCAGATGGGTTAATAAGTCCTTTAGGAGGGGGAGTGGGTATTTGTTCTCCACACGTACAGCATTGAGACCCTTATAGTCCACGCAGAGACGAAGGGATCCATCTTTTTTCTCTTTAAACAACACAGGGGCTCCCACGGTAGATTTGGCCCATTCAATGAACCCCCTCGTTAGGTTTTTGTTCACGTATCGCTGCATCTCCTCCATTTCGAGGGGGGACATAGCATACATTCTTGGTCGTGGGAGTTTGGCTCCTGGCACTAGTTCGATGGAGCAGTCATTGGGTCTGTGAGGGGGTAGGGCATCACATTCTTTTTCACTAAAAACCTCCGCCAGGTCCCGGTATTCATTAGGGATGACTGGTTCGCGCGGAGGCGGTGAGGTGGCCATGTGCACTCACTCATTGGGTGGCCTAAAGTGCCCTGCAACGTCCGTTGACTCAAGAGGGGGGTTAGGCCCTATAGGCAGTCTCACGGTTCTCATTCCTTTCTCCCACCAGATGAATGGTTTCCATTTGTCTAACCAGGCTAACCCTAGGACCACCGCCTCAGTCATTTTTGGAGCTACCAGGAAGCGAATAAACTCCCAATGTGCACCT
>NW_015429495.1:0-1182 GCF_001527695.2 Protobothrops mucrosquamatus | reverse complement strand
GTCTCCCCCAAGAAGGAATCCAGCTCAACTCTCCCCTCCTCTTAAAAAAATGGAGATTCAGAATAAAAACTGACGTTTCAAAAACACTTTTGCCAAAAAGCGTCTTTTTTCTTATACTTTTGGTGGCTTCTCTGGATTCAACTCTGAAAATGCCTCAGTTTCCCTCTTTCATTTTCGCTTTCCGTCTCCTTCCTCTTTCGGTGCAAGAAACTTCGGGGCTCGGGCGCTAATTCGGGGTCCGCGAGGTCCCCCTCCCACCCAGCCACGGGGGGGAGGGGCGAGAGAGGGGCCCGGCTGCCTCTTATCCCACTTGGGCTGCCTTCCCGCGACCCCCGCCCCACCTCGGCCACAACCAGGGAAGAGGGGAGGGGGCTCCCTCTCAGTCCTGCGGGCGGGGGAAATGAGGCGAGGCAGGGGCGGAGACCACGCGGAGATCGACGCTGCCGCAGTCTCCCGTCTCTCTTGCCCTCGACCCCTTTCCCCACTTCTGGGGTCCCAGCCCCTTTCTTCCCACCCACCCCCAGGGGCTCTGACGGCCCCTCCCAGCCCCTCTCCTCACTCGACGAGCCCCCTCCTTACCGGGGGTCTCCTTCCCCCCTTCGCTTCCGGGGATCCGGGCCAGCGCCCCCGCCAGCAGCAGCAGCAGCACCAGGGGGAGCCCAGCGGAGCCCATGGAGGCCGCCCCACAAGAAGAGAGAGAGACGCGGAGGCTCCCAGCCCCAGAGGCGGAATCGGAGGGTCTGGATTGGGGGGAGGGGGCGTTTCTCTCGAACTTCGGACCTGGGAGGGCCCAGGAAAGCGGAGGGACCAATGGGATATTTCCCTTCTGCAGCGTCATCGGTCTCCGGGCAGAGCCTCCCTCGACTTCACCCGATGGAGGAGACAGTTCGGCGCAGAGAGAGAAGCGGAGAAAGTGGGAGGGGGGTCTTTTCAGTCTTGGGGGGGGGACTGAAGCTTCGGGGCGGGGGGTATTTCATGACAGCTCCGCAGGGGAGTGTGCACTTCCTTTGGGGCCCCGCCCCCGTATGATTCTCAAACAGCTCTCCTTCTTGGGTCTGGCCAGTTTAAAGAAAAGAAGAAACAGGGGCGACGTGATAGCAGAATTCCAGAATTTGAGGGGCTGCCCCAAGGAAGAGGAGGGGGTCACGTTACTCTCCAAAGCACCAGAGGGAAGGATGAGAA
>NW_015429494.1:0-1182 GCF_001527695.2 Protobothrops mucrosquamatus | reverse complement strand
TTTCTAGAGTCTCAACATCTTTTTTACATCGTGGTGACCAAAACTGGATGCAGTATTCCAAGTGTGGCCTTACCAAGGCATTGTAAAGTGGTATTAATACTTCATGTGATCTTGATTCTATCCCTCTGTTAATGCAGCCCAGCACTGTGTTGGCTTTTTTGGCAGCTGCAGCACACTGCTGGCTCATATTTAAGTGATTATCCACTAGGACAATCCTTCTCTATTCATTTGGCCACTCTTATGATTGCATTCTTTTTCCTATACAAGCCTCAATATTTGTAAATACATTACCTCACCTTAATACAGTTAGCCATTGCTATGATAGGTCCTTGTTCTTAAAATCAGTATTGACCAAAATAGACAGACTCCCATAATTTCAACCATTTTTACAGAAGAAAAATATTGTTATCTTAGCAAGTTGTATCTGCCAATTTTACAGGGACAGTAGTCCTGCCTTCTGTGGCATATGTTTACCCTGTTTGAGGTTTATGTGCAAAACACAGATGGCATGATTCTGATTTTTATAGCTAGATGGCTCCATCAGCTTTCCCACAAATATAGTTACAAAAAAACTAGACAATGCCTACTCAAAATTCTTAAAACAGTTTAGAAAATTCTGTATTTTTGTATTTTGTATTTTATATGACGCAATATCACCTTGAAACCTTGAAATCTGTTATGGAATTCATTTTATGGCACACCATTAAAAATGAACAATGTTATAGTGTATGTCCTTGTTCCGGTTATTCCACAAGATGCATCTATTCCAAAAGCTCAACTTCCCTCTTGAATCCAAAGCTTGTGGAATTTCTTTAACTTTGTTGTTTGTGAAATGTCTGTTAAGCATTTTTTATTTGGACTGTGAACATATAATTTTTTTAAATCCTATCTCTTAATATTGCAATTATCTATTATTAATCCTGTTGACACTGAAATGCTGTGTGAAGAATTTGCCTGCTGGTGATGTTTAATCAAGGAGAACATCTTTAAGAGTTTGTCTTCTTTATCTTTATAATGCGAGTTGACAAGTGGAAGAATCAAGGAGGAGGAAGCTGAATTTCAAAAACCTACTTTTAAAAATGGTATGTTGACAGATAAAACTTGGGGCCAAATGAGACGGTTCTTCTTATTTTATGAATCGAAGGCATAAGGTGATATGTTATGACTGTATTTTAAATAAAC
>NW_015429493.1:0-1182 GCF_001527695.2 Protobothrops mucrosquamatus | reverse complement strand
CCTGTGGGAGCGTACAGGCCGATGGGAGGTAATCTGTGGCAGAAGGCGGTCTCGAAGGTATCCCGGTCCGCTGCCATGGAGCGCCTTAAAGATGATAGTCAGCACCTTGAAGCGCACCCGGAAGGCCACCGGCAGCCAATGCAGCTCGCGCAGCAGCGGTGTTACGTGGGAGCGATGAGTCCCTCCCAACACCGCCCGCACGGCCGCATTTTGGACTAGCTGGAGCCTCCGGGTGCTCCTCAAGGGAAGCCCCATGTAGAGAGCATTACAGTAGTCCAGGCGGGAGGTGACCAGAGCATGAGTGACTGTGCGCAAGGCGTCCCGGTCTTAAATCACCGCACTCAGAGATCTTCAACGTTACAGCTGATATTACAACTGACGTCACGGGGGACAGCCACTCAGCATGCGATGTTTCGAAAGAAGCGCCCCCCCCTCCATCACTGCCCATTCTGGCCAATGGCGCGCCACTGTATGGGTAGAGGCTGCTGCTCAACGCGCATAAAGATAAGCGATGCGTATTCACATATGTACGGCGTTCTGTACTGAAGCTAGCTGGAGGAACATTTGAAAACACAATTCAATCCACTAATAGCGAACGATCTGATGTTTTTGTATGACAGATATACAGCGATTCACTGTACGAAAAAGTCTCAAAAGTGTCCCCAAAACTTCTCGCTCCATTGCCTCCATATCGCCCCTGTTTCGTTCCTTCGCCCCTGCGTCACCCCTTTTTGTTCCATCGCCCCCCTGAAAAACAAAATCGCCCCCTGGGAGGCGATATCGCCCAGGTTAAGAACCACTGAGCTATAAGACTTTTATATTATAGATTATAGACCATTATTGTTGTTTAAATGTTATAACAGTTTACTTATTATTATTTTTAATTGTTAATATGATGTTATTATTAGTGTGTTTATTAACTGGATATGGGTCTAAAAGAGTGGGTTTTTTTTTTTTAGTGAAGTCCAGAATGTTAATGTTGCTTAAATGATTTAGTTTTATTTTTTATTTCTTAAAATGATATTAATATCATTGTGTTTAAGTGAATCTTAATTGAATTTTAGAGTACTTATTTTTAATTTTAACTATTAATATGATATTATTATTATCGTGTTTATTAATTATATATCTGTTGAAAAGAGAGTTAAAGGAGGTTACAGATTTGTTATTTTAACAGTTTTC
>NW_015429492.1:0-1182 GCF_001527695.2 Protobothrops mucrosquamatus | reverse complement strand
TTTTTCAAATGAAGTGGGCTGCCCTGGGCTTTCCTTGTGGTCTCCTATCCTAATGCTAAGGAGTTATGATTGCTTAGCAAAGGCCCAAGAAGCTCAGCCTGCTACCACCCGCTAAGGTTATATTGTAGAGATCTGCATGCAATGTATCTATTACACAATATGTTAAGCAAAACTTTTCTTAACTATGTTTTACTGGGGGAAAAATCACCCTTGGCTGGTTTCAAACAACCCAATGTACTGCATAAACCAACCTATCTGGCTTCACATAACATTAAGCCACAAAGAGCAGTTCATATTTTTACTTAAATGTATTCTGAATCCAGCTACAGAAAGACGATAATATTTACTGAGCTTGAATTCCCACTAGCTGCATGTAACCAGCAGGTCTTTCTAATCTATTGTACCTAATAAGCCAAAATTATATCGGCTACAGATAATACCTGTTTCATTTAGCTTCAGGGGAGTCAGAAATTTTCATTTTGAAATTCTGAGAAAAGTAAATAAAACAGTGCTGAGCAAACTGGTGTGGAAAGTGGAAACGTGAAATAGAAAAAAATAAGAAAAATAGTTTCCTCAGGCTTCTGTTTATAAAATCTAATCCTCAGAGTTCTTGATTTCTAAATCTGATATGCTGAATCCATCCTTTATTGTTGTTGTTATTATTATTATTATTATTATTATTCAAAAGCAAGTTGCGAGGGGCAGGCTTTCTTGCTAAATGCAGAAACATCAATTTCATTTATTTGTTTGTAAGAATAAGGACTTAGCATTTGTATGAGATGCAAGAAGATGCTATTTTATCACAGTACTTTTGTCAAGGAGGATAGAGGTGGTCAAATTGCTATAAAAAATCCAATGAATGAAACTGATTTTAAAACACTTTTACAGTAAGATAAAGGGCAACTCAAAGTCCAGTTTGTTTAACCAATGCCTATTGGTAAATTATCAACTTGCTAATAAGGAAAATTGGAAAAGAGTAGAGTATAACACTTTTAAAAAATCTATACTTGGTTTCAATTATAAGAAGCTCTGATGGAAACAAGATCTTCCCAATCAAAAGTATTTCCCCAACTTATATAATAATAGTCCAAAATTACTTCAAACATTATAGTTCACTTCCTAAATAAAAATCAGTCCACCTGCAAGAGCGATTGAAAAATTGACAAAACACATTGAAGCTGA
>NW_015429491.1:0-1182 GCF_001527695.2 Protobothrops mucrosquamatus | reverse complement strand
CCTCCTCCTCCTCCTCCTCCTCCTCCTCCTCCTCCTCCTCCTCCTCCTCCTCCTTCATTCCCTTCTAGCATTGATCATATTACTTAGTTGGGTCATGAAACGTCTGCAAGAAAACAAGCAAGCTCAGAGAGCATCAAAGACCCTACAGTCTTCCTCCTCCTCCTCCTCCTCCTCCTCCTCCTCCTCCTCCTCCCCCTCCATTCCCTTCTAGCATTGATGATGTTACCTAGTTGGGTCATGAAACGTCTGCAAGGAAACAACCAGGCTCAGAGAGCATCAAGGACCTCACAGTTCAATCCTGAGCCACAAAGATTCTCTTCTCTAAGCAACAGAACATCTGAGTTACATTTGGTGCGTTCCACATCTGGCCTCCTCCAAATTTGGGTGGGTTTAACTTGCATTTTGCAACCCAACAGTTTCTGAGTCCCCGTGCAAGTCTATAAAAATAATTTGACCATTTTATATTGTACCTTCAGGGGAAATGCCCAGGGTGAAGCCTTCTGCTTAAAACTCACTGATGGGAAAAGTTGCTAGTCTCCCTAATGGCTTTTTAATTTTGGTCCAAATTGGCCTGTAATAAAAATGCCTGAGGCTTTATTAGACAAGCCTCGCAAATTTCTCATCCCGGCTTCCTTTTTTTTTTTATTTCAATGGTAACAGCTGTAGAGATAGGAAGGGACGAATGAGCCCATTTGGATCCCAAGTAGTTCTCGTCTTATAACTGTCTGTTTAGTGACCGTTCCAAGTTACAATGAACTCAAAAATGTGACATGTGACTATTTTTTACACTTACAACCATGGCAGCATCCTCAAGGGCAGGGGTAGGCAACCTTGGCTCTTTTATGACTCGTGGACTTCAACACCCAGAATTCCTGAGCCAGCATGGCTCAGCTTGGAAACTCTCCCTTTCCCCTCAGCATGGCTGGCTCAGGAATTCTGGGAGTTGAAGTCCACAAGTCATGAAGGGGCCACAATTCCCCCATGCTGGCTCAGGAATTCTGGGAGTTGAAGTCCACAAGTCATGAAGGGGCCACAGTTCCCCCATGCTGGCTCAGGAATTCTGGGAGTTGAAGTCCACGAGTCATGAAGGGGCCATAGTTCCCCCATGCTGGCTCAGGAATTCTGGGAGTTGAAGTCCATGAGTCATAAAAGAGCCAAGGTTGCCTACTCCTGCCCAAGGGT
>NW_015429490.1:0-1182 GCF_001527695.2 Protobothrops mucrosquamatus | reverse complement strand
AACACAAGTTAAGATAGGCAAGAAAATGATAAGTGAGCACCTGTCCAGCCTAGATGAGTTCAAATCACCAGGACCAGATGGATTACACCCCAAGGTTCTCAAGGAACTGGCAGATGTGATCTCAGAACCACTGAACTATATTTTTCAAAGATCTTGGAGCACTGGGGAACTACCAGAGGACTGGAAAAGAGCTGATGTATTTCCCATCTTCAAAAAAGGGGAAAAAATGGATCCAGGAAATTACAGACCTATCAGCTTGACCTCAATACCTGGGAAGATTCTGGAAAAGATAATCAAACAAGCATTCTTTGACCAAGTGACAAAATTAGTGGATCAGAGGAATGCTGTGGATATAATTTACTTGGACTTCAGTAAGGCATTTGATAAAGTAGATCACAACCTACTACTCAATAAGATAGAAAAATGTGGGTTAGACAGCATCACCACCAGATGGATTCGTAGCTGGCTGACCGGCCGTACTCAGCGTGTAGTCCTCAATGGAACTGCATCTACATGGAGGGAAGTGTATAGTGGGGTGCCCCAGGGCTCTGTTCTAGGCCCAGTGCTCTTCAACATCTTCATCAATGATTTGGACGAGGGGATAGATTGGGAACTCATCAAATTTGCAGATGACACCAAGCTGGCAGGAATAGCCAAAACTCCAGAAGATAGGCTTAAGATACAGGAGGACCTGGACAGACTTGAACACTGGGCGCTATCTAACAAAATGAAATTCAATGGTGAAAAAAGTAAGGTTCTACATTTAGGCAAGAAAAACCAAATGTACAGGTATAGTATAGGGGGTACCTTGCTCAATAGTAGTAACTGTGAGAGGGATCTCGGAGTCCTAGTGGGCAATCACTTAAATATGAGCCAGCAGTGTGCTGCAGCTGCCAAAAAAGCCAACACAGTGCTGGGCTGCATTAAGAGAGGGATAGAATCAAGATCATGTGAAGTATTAATACCACTTTACAATGCCTTGGTAAGACCACACTTGGAATACTGCATCCAGTTTTGGTCACCACAATGTAAAAAAGATGCTGAGACTCTAGAAAGAGTACAGAGAAGAGCAACAAAGATGATTAGGGGACTGGAGGCTAAAACATATAAGGAACGGTTGCTGGAATTGGGTATGTCTAGTTTAACGAAGAGAAGGACGAGGGGGGACATGATAGCAGTGTT
>NW_015429489.1:0-1182 GCF_001527695.2 Protobothrops mucrosquamatus | reverse complement strand
TTTTTATTATATATATATACATTTAATATTATACATTTTATTATATATACATTTAATATATATTACATATTTATATTACTGTAGCGTTCGACTTATCACTACAATTCAGCCCCACATTTCCATTGGTAAGCAAGAATGTTAAATGAATTTAGCCCCGTTTTTACGACTTTTCCTGCCACCGTTGTTAAGAGAATCACTGTAGTTCTTAAGCGAGTAACGGGGTTGTTAAATGAATCGGGCTTCCCCCACTGACTTTGCCCGTCAGATCGTCACAGAAGTGGGATCACGTGAACCCCGGGACGCTGTGACCCTCATAATTATGAACCCAGTTGCCGAGCATCCAAATTTTTGATCACGTGACCACGGGCATGCTGCGACGGTCGTTAAGTGTGGAAACTGGTTGTTAAGTCCCTTTTTTCAGCGCCGTTGTAACTCTGAACGGTCTCCAAACGAATGGTTGTAAAATCGAGGACTGCCTGTATTGTAAGCCATCCAGAGTCACTGTAACAGTGAGAGGGGTGGTCAAAATAATTTGAGACGGATGGATAGATAGATAGATAGATAGATAGATAGATAGATAGATAGATAGATAGATAGATAGATAGATAGATAGATAGATAGATAGATAGATAGATAGATAGATGAGATAGAAGACAGAGAGACATGAGACAGATAGATAGATAGATAGATAGATATGAGAGAGAGATAAAGATAGAGACAGAGAGTGAGATAGAGAGAGAGAGAGAGAGAGATGGAGAGATAGAGACAGAGATATAAAGACACACACACACACACACAGATGATAGAGACAGATTGAGACAGACAAGAGAGAGAGAGAGAGAGAGAGAAAGATGATAGAGAGACAGACAGATGGGGGAGAGAGAGAGACGGGGAGAGAGACAGAGAGATACAAAGATAGACACACATACACACAGAGATGATAGACAGAGACTGAGACAGAGTTGAGAGAGAGAGACAAACAGACACACACACAGAGAGAGAGAGAGAGAGAGAGAGAGAGAGAGAGAGAGAGAGAGAGAGAGAGAGAGAGAGAGAGAGAGAGAGAGAGAGAGAGAGAGAGAGAGAGAGAGAGAGAGAGAGAGAGAGAGAGAGAGAGAGAGAGAGAGAGAGAGAGAGAGAGAGAGAGAGAGAGAGAGAGAGAGAGAGAGAGAGAGAGAGAGA
>NW_015429488.1:0-1182 GCF_001527695.2 Protobothrops mucrosquamatus | reverse complement strand
TAAAATTTAAAAAATAAAATGAATTCATAGGATGCTGTTGGTTTAAGACACAGTACAACTATGTAGCTTATGAACCGAGATTCACCCTGATTGAGAGTAATATTAATTTAAAAGATTACCTGATCAGCCTTTGACTTAGTAACTGTTGTGCAGGGAGGAATCAAACCAGGCTGAATTCTCAGGAATTTGGTGGTTCGGTAAAAGCAAAATCGTGGAAATGTCAAGGAAAAAAAATTCCTTTGTATGTACTTGATACTTTCTCTGGATCTGAAACAAGCTCTCAATTCCAAATAGCCAGATTGTCACCCAGTCCATTTGCAGCATTTCAGAACAGTTTTAAAGCTAAATAAGGATGCTTGTTTTCATGGTAATCATTATTATTATTCCGAAGAGTGTAACAGAATACAGTGTTAGTGCATAAAAATTCGCAAAAACAGCATATAAAATGTGTATCAAAATATAAAACACTGGAGCAGCGAATTATTTTAAAAACGTACACAGGATGAGTGATGAATAAAATTATGATTAAAATTAAATTATGTATGAGCAGTTACTGGAGCGACTAAACCTATGGCCGGTTATCTTGACCGTTTAGCCCAAGAGTAGGCAACCTTGGCTCTTTTATGACTCGTGGACTTCAACTCCCAGAATTCCTGAGCCAGCATGGGGGAACTATGGCCCCCTCATGACTCATGGACTTCAACTCCCAGAATTCCTGAGCCAGCATGGCTCAGCTTGGAAACCTGTCCCTTTCCCCTCAGCATGGCTGGCTCAGGAATTCTGGGAGTTGAAGTCCACGAGTCATAAAAGAGCCAAGGTTGCCTACCCCTGGTTTAGCCATTGGACAGCTGTGCCCTCAAGACGAGGCATTTCATGCAGGGATCCAGGGAACTATCTAGAAGGGCATTCCGTCGCAATAGGATGTAAAGTTTGTGGGACATTTTCACAGTCACAATTAAGTTGATCAACCAGCCCCCATTTAAATTTCCAATATTGGCACCTGCCTTGGTTGGTTTGGATCCGGTTGAGCACTGTCCAGTTTTTCTTTGGAAGATCAAAGCCGAAGGAACATTGAACCAAGCAGTAAATTAAACAGATCTGGGTTGTTTTCATGGTTATATTTGAAGGCTATGGTCAATGAAAGCAAAGATTGTGCTTCTCTCTCTCTCTCTCTCTCTCTCT
>NW_015429487.1:0-1182 GCF_001527695.2 Protobothrops mucrosquamatus | reverse complement strand
CAGTGACCGTCATAAGTATGAATCAGTTGCCAAGCATCTGAATGTAAATCACATGACCCTGGGGATGCTGCAACAGTCATAAGTGTGAAAAATGGTCATAAGTCACTTTTTCAGTGCCGTTGTAACTTCGAACAGTCACTAAGCGAATTGTTGTAAGTCGAGGACTACCTGTACGTTATCATTTTTTTCCTCTTTTTTTTTGGGTCAAGTTTTTGATATCTTGCTGGGCGACTGGTGGTACTCAGATATTGCCTTATCCTAAAAGTGGTACAATGAGTGAAAAGGTTGAAAAGCCCTGTCTTAGAGCCTACGACTTCTAGTTTTGATTTGATTTTAGTGTAGTTTAATGCTCTAGTATATTGTTGCTTTACTATACGTGCAAAGGACTATCAATATAATAGGTACTGGTTGTTTTCATAAACTCTGAAATCTAGAAATTTATTTCAGTGCTTCCCATGAATCTCCCTTTAATGTATTCCAGTGATAGACCAGGATACAAACATAAAATCTATACTAATTCCTAGTTATAACATAACAAAGGATTCAGGATACAAGAAATTAAAGAAAGTTTTTAAAAAGTGTGGTAAGAACACCCCCTCCCCATCCTTATTACTATGCCCCCCCAAATCACAAGAATAAAGCGCAGGAAAAGAAATACAGAAACAACGTTTCACTCATGAACTTGAGTAACCCCTGGCCATTGAGATAAGTGGAAACATTGCTTCAAGCCTGCCTGTTTATTAAAAGAGACTTGCTAAAGGTAATAGACAGAGTATAGATAACAGGGTAAACCCAATCATAGCTGCTTGAAAGGATTAGGACCAGAGGAAGCTGAAACTTAAAATCAATCATGAGTCTTTACAAGGCAAATAAAACTAAACAAATAACAAAAGCACACAAAGCAAACCTTAAACTTACAAAATACTGTAATATGTATAAAAATCCTTGCGCTCACCAAGCTAATTTGTCAGCCACCCCAGAAGCATGCTGTTGCCATTTTAGTTTCTGGCTACCAAATAAACAGAAACCTTCTTTCCTGCAGTCTCCATTTTGTTTTCAGCATTTTGTTTCTCAGATTGGAACTGGACCTGATTTTTCTTCCCACAAAAGTTAAAATAGCTTACTCATATCTTATAATATTAATTATTGCATTCTCATACTGCTGAGCAAAAAATGGCCACA
>NW_015429486.1:0-1182 GCF_001527695.2 Protobothrops mucrosquamatus | reverse complement strand
AAAAGGGAAAGTATCAAAAGATTTTAAATTATTGCTTCAATAATTAAGTCTTTAAATATTCTGGAATAATAAATGGGGATGAGAAATCAATGTCAACACAATGTTGAAGATAGAGATCATGTCTGCCCAAACCTACTGTTATTAAGATTGGTTATGATATCAGAATATGCTTCTCCTCCCCTTTCTTTAATCATCATTTGAATTTGTAGAGTGTCCCTTATAGACACTGTCATACCTCTCTCCCCCCCTAGTCTTGGCTTCTACAATGTTTGTCTGCTCATTACCTTATTAACAGCTCGTTCCATCAAGGTCATTCTCTTCATTATGCACAACCAGTGGCTAAATTAAATTGCAGTCACCTCAGACATTAATAAGTGATATTGAGAATTTCATGGGCACAGGATTCACAGTCCTAATCTAAATTCACTTTCTTACTTGGACATCATAATAGTATCTTTTCTTTTAGTCAACCAGGGAACTCACCATTCTAGGATATCCTGGGAATGGGACAGAGGGGCAAATGATATCACCATTGTAATCATGTTATTCACACTTTGATCAGATGTCTTGATGCAAATTTATAAACAAGTCACTGTGTGATGACTTCATGATGTGCATATTGTCATTTGGCATCATTGCGTCTTGTCATGCATGCCTAATGATGAATTAGCCCAGAAACAAACAAAGAAGTGGTTCACCAATTCACCATGACTACCAACTATCCCATCTTCTGGTTTCACTTCTGGTGATATATAAGAGACTGGTGTCCTCTACAGACTATAATCCACAATCACTATTGTTGAATTAGTCAACACGTCTGTCTCCAAGATAAACACATTTTGCTTTACTATCAGTAATTGGAGTGTCCTGGACTCACTATTTATTTATTTATTTATTTATTTATTTATTTATTTATTTATTTATATTTAAACTTCTATGCCGCCCTTCTCCCCAGAGGGACTCAGGGCGGCTCACAGCATGTTAAAAAACAACACAAAAAACATTTCCCCTATAAAACCAATTAAAAAGCAAATATATTAATGGCTGTGTCATATTTAAAATCTTTAAAAATTTTTAAAAATTATTCCCTATTTAAAATTCACCCTAGGTCAGTCCCGCTTGTTGAAAAAGCCATGTCTTGAGGGCGCGGCGGAAGGTTAGGAGATCCGGAATCGTCCGGAT
>NW_015429485.1:0-1182 GCF_001527695.2 Protobothrops mucrosquamatus | reverse complement strand
GCACCTGGCTCCTGGCCAATCCCAGAAGCACCGGGCTCCTGGCCAATCCCAGAAGCACCGGGCTCCTGGCCAATCCCAGAAACACCGGGCTCCTGGCCAAACTCCTCTCCGTCGGAAGGCACCGAAGGCCGCACCAGAGGGGAAGGGCCTGGAGAGGGAGGCCTGGCCATCTCCTCTCCTTCATGTTCAGAGCCTTCCTTTTCTGATGAGAGGGACCCACCGGACGGAGCCACAACAATGAGCTGCTTAGGAGCCAAAAAGCCTTCATTGTGAAATTGATTACATTCTTGTCAGAGACAGGCAGCAGGAGGGTTCTAATCAACTAATTAAGATCACAGAGCTGAGGTTGTTAACTTGCAGTTAGCACCTTTCAGGAAAGAGCTATACTGCAGAGAAAAATAACACAGGAAGAAGGAGCATTTTTAGGCAATCTCTTCAAAGAGGGGGAAAGAAAACAGGTCAGGCATAGGACAACACACCTGAGCCGATTTTAATGACAAACACATGATAGAGAGATACTGCAAAAGTCTCTTTTTCATATATTTTTATTCATAGATGAAGACATTGGTGACAAAGTTACTTTTTTATCACTGTCATAACTGAACAGTTACTGTCTGAGGCAGTTGTTAAACAAGGTCATTAGAAACCAGTTGTTCTCTGCCTAGAACATATATGCATTGTACCTCATTCATATTCTACCCATTGGAAACCATTTGGTAATTTTTTAATATGTTGCAAATCAAACCTTAGTTCATTAGCATAGCAAAATATTGGTATCTTGGTGCTGATAATCATCTCCCACCGACTTAGATCCTGCATATATGAAATCATCCTAATTGTCATGTAGTGTTAGTAAAAACATCCAAACTTTCCATGTTAGTATTTGCTATTGAGTTATAAGACCTGAAATGGTTGCCATGTCTACTCACTAGTCTTAGAGTTAAGATTTAAAAAACCAGGTTTTCATTTATACTGCTCTATATTTTTTTTTTACATAAACTTTTTTGTCATTAATTTATATTGTGGATTAGTCCTTTAGAAGTGAATTAGCAGGATAAATTTTATTTCAATTAATGAACAAAACCAGTGTTGTAATTGAAGAAAACTATTGTTATCCCTAGCAGACGGATATAAAGTCTTCACCAAAGATACAAAATATTTCAAAATTAGAGATATGTGCTA
>NW_015429484.1:0-1182 GCF_001527695.2 Protobothrops mucrosquamatus | reverse complement strand
AATAATGTAATTTTTTTCTTTGTGAAGAGAAGGTGGTCGGCTAGTACCCCCAAACTGCATCCGAAGGTTGAGGAAAAGAAGGAGGTGGGATGTGTAGGGTAGTTGGAAGAGAAAGAGGAGAGAGGTGTGGGTAGGAGGGGAGGAAAGGAAGAGGGAAGTAGGTAGGAAGGGTGAAAGAGAGGGTGGATGCGGGGGGGGGACTGCCGATCACCTCTGAAAATATTATATTTAACAGGTTTTTTTTTTCTTAATGATGTGCACCATATTTGTATTAAGAATTTGTTTATTTGAAAATTAATAAAATTTGTAAAACAGAAAACAGCTGAATAAGAAGTTTAAATCTTATTTTTAAATTAAACCTTAGGGGTTGTTTTTTTTTTCCTACTGCTAAATTTATATTCCGCTTCCTGTGGGCTCCTGTGCAGATCTTTTAAGTTAATAATTCAAGTCTGTAGCAAGATACCAAATTCTGTGCTGTTGCAAGGGTGATAGAAATCTTTGGATCTGAATCTGAACTTCCTGACAGTGAGAACAATTAACCTGTGGAACAACCTGCCTCCAGAAGCGGTGAATGCTCCAACACTGGAAGTTTTTAAGAAGAGACTGGAGAGCCATTTGTCCGAAATGGTATAGGGTTTCCTGCCTGAGCAGGGGGTTGGACTAGATGACCTTCAAGGTCCCTTCTAACTTTACTATTATTATTATTATTATTATAATATAATAATCTGAATGTGGTTAGTTTCAGGTGTGAATGGGCCTCTATGCCTAATGTTTTGTCTTTAACTATTTTTTTTGTCTACATCTCTGTATTTTTTTAAAAATGATTTAAAAAAAAAAAAATTTGCAGACCAGATTTTTAGGAGATACAGGGAATTGCAAGGAGAAACTGGGATTAAATGTAACCTTCTCCTCAGTTGTCCCAAAGGTGCTTTTTCACGAGGCAACTGGACTTTCTTTTTTTTTTTTTCCTTTGAAGACATTTTGCTTCTCAGCCAAGAAGCTTCTTCAGCTCTGACTGGATGGTGGGGAATGGAAGGATTTATACTCCTTGCAGACAGCTGGTCATTTGCATCCTTTTAGCGAGTTGTTGAGAGACCTTCATGTAAGTTGCAAGCTACACTATTGCAGGATAAAAAGCAACCCGATGGAAACATATGAAGGAGGGATCCAACCTAGAACTAA